>NC_057807.1:107055186-107135691 GCF_018294505.1 Triticum aestivum
GCAGTTTGAAACGCGTTGTCTTAGTGCAGTAAAAGAGAGCAGAAGCGAGAACATGGGATTGTATCGATATGATCAAATGGTTGGTTGCTTGCCTGATGGGTCGATGCACTGACACGGTTCTTCGCTAGGGTAATCACGGTACTCCTCGGAGGCAGAACCTGCCGCAAAGAACACCGATACACAACCATCATCAAACAATGTGCGACGATATGATGCATGCATGAAACATGGCAATATGAGTGTGTTGGGCTAATGCAACTAAGACTAGAAGGGTTTGAACCAATTTGAACCAAAGATTCAAATTTCAAACTCATACATGGCCCTTTAAAGTGTTTTATCTTGTTCTGCATTAAACATCAAGTTAACTTGTTTAATCATGCATGAAAACAGTACAGATGGATAGATTGGATTTTTCTGATCATTTTTCATATATAATTTTTTTGATTTGGAGTTACAGATTAAAAGTTATGAATTTTTGAAGTTTAAACTATATTCTGGAATTTCCTATATTAGAATAAATCCAGAAATTAATTTATTGCGTCAGCATGAGGTCATGCTGACCTCAGCAAGTCAACAGAACCGGTCCAGGTCAAACCTGATGCATGGGTCCCGCATGTCAGGATAATTAGTTTAGTTAAATTCTAATTAAAACTAAACCTATTTAGTTAACAGGGCTGGGCCCCACCTGTCATTGACTCATCGGGGTCAACCAGGGCCAACCCATGGTCAAAGTCAACGCCAGCGGCGCCGGCGTTTAGCCGCCGGCGAGCTCGACGCGGCGGCGGGAGTGGTTTTGGCCGTTCCGGCCACCAAATGGGTCGCGGAGGCCATCGGAGTGGAGCTGAGGACGAGCCGCAGCTCTTGGCGGAGTCCATTGGGGTCGGGGTGGCCGGAGTTGGCATCGGCGGCGACTTTGGCGGCCACCGGAGTTCGGGTGAAAGCGAACTCGGCCTAGGGTGTGCGGGGAGGTGCGGGAAGTGCACGGTTGGGCCCAACGCAGCGTGGTGAGTGCGTTGGACACCGCGGGTTGGCCGGAGGATGGCCGGGAGCACGTCGGCGACGAGATCCGCGGCGGTGCATGCGTGTGATCTTCGTGCGGTGGCTACATGGCTCGGGAATGAGAGAGGGAGGGTCGGATTGGTAGCTAGGCTCACAGCGCTCCCGTAGAGGCCACCGGCGGGGTCGGGGACGAGCTGAGGCGGCGACGGCGTTGAAGGGGATCTCCGGCGACGGCGAGCTCGGGCGAGGTCGGTGCGGTGGTCTCGGGCCGCACGAGCACACGGGGCTCGGCTAGCTCGATGAAGTGGACGGCAGCGGAGCTCCTGGACACGGCGGCACGGCGTGGGGTTGATGGAGGGCGTGGCTACGGCGAGGGGGTGGCGGCGATGGCGTCAGCCATGGCGTGGGAGAGCGAGGGAGAGGAGCTGGAGAGGAGAGGGGGTGTCTGGGAGGTTCGGGAGAGAGAGAGAGGCCGATTCACGGCGTTAGCCGGGCGAGGGAGGCGGCGAGGCGGCGAGCAGGTGCGTGGCACCCATGCGGTGCTCGCCGTCGAGCACCTGCCTGCCTGCCTGGCCGGCAAGCAGCTCGCTGGCGCGGTGCTGGGCTGGGCTGACAGGTGGGCCGGGTGCTGGGCGCCAGGTAAGTTTCTTGTTTCTCTGCTTTCTGTTTTCCTTTTTTTTATTCTGTAACTTTGTTGAATTATTTAAAATACTTAGGCAACTCCTAAAATCACCAAACTGCTCCTGGTCCATAGTTGGATTATTTCCGACATGAAACATTTTAGTTTGGAGATATTTGAGCATTTGAAATATTTTATATAATTTTAAATGCCCAAATTCAAATATCTATGATTTAATTCAAAGACCCTAAGATGACCTAGGAAATTGTGCATCACTTCTGGCAGAGGTTCTGAACCAAGACAAAAATGATGGGCATTTTAGAAGGGCATTTCAGGTTCATTGAAAATATTTTTAGTAACCCTAGTTGGTTTCAGAGGGGGCTGGGGGTTCTGTTATCCCCATTTCAAGTTTCTGATGAAGAATAGACATGATGCAACACTCTAATGCATGAACTAGCTAGGGTGTGACAACTCACCCCCACTCAAAAGAATCTCGTCCCGAGATTTGGGTTCCTCCGGAAAGAAGGCGGGATACTCAAGTCGAAGACGATCCTCCCTTTCCCAAGTTGCTTCATCCTCGGAATGGTGCGACCATTGAACTTTGAGAAACTTGATATTATGTCGTCGAGTGGTACGCTCGGCCTGATCGAGGATACGAATGGGGTACTCTCGATACGTGAGATTATCTTGGAGATCAAGCGTTTCGTGGTCCACTCCACGCATAGGATCCGAGAAGCAACGCCTGAGTTGAGAGACGTGGAAGACATCGTGAACTCTGGAAAGATGCGGAGGTAGTTCCAACTGGTAGGCAACTTCTCCTCGTTTAGCGAGAATACGAAAAGGTCCAATGTAACGAGGGGGCAATTTGCCTTTGATACCGAAACGATGGGTTCCCTTCAGAGGAGTAACCCGAAGGTAAGCCTTCTCGTCAACCTCGTAAGTCAAAGCCTTATGTTTTCGGTCATATTGACTCTTTTGACGAGATTGGGCTGTTTTCAACTTTTCACGAACGATGCGAACTTGCTCTTCTGCTTCCTGGATCATATCCGGGCCAAAGAATTGTCTTTCCCCGGTTTCTGACCAATTAAGGGGTGTTCGACACCGTCGTCCATAGAGAACTTCAAAAGGGGCTTTACCCAAGCTAGATTGATAGCTGTTGTTATAAGCGAATTCGGCAAATGGAAGACATTTCTCCCAATCCATTCCGAATGAGATAACAGAGGCTCGAAGCATGTCTTCTAGAATCTGGTTGACGCGTTCTACTTGACCACTTGATTGAGGGTGAAAGGCGGTGCTAAAGGAGAGGCGGGTTCCCATAGCATTTTGGAAACTTTCCCAAAATCGAGAGGTGAAAAGACTTCCTCGGTCCGAGTTAATTTCCAAAGGAACACCATGGAGAGACACTATTCGGGAGATGTACAAGTCTGCTAACTGACTAGCAGTTATACTCTCACGAACAGGTAAGAAATGGGCCACTTTGGAAAGACGCTCGACAACGACGAAGATAGCATTATTCCCTCTCTTGGTCCTGGGAAAACCGGTAATGAAATCCATACCAATTTTATCCCATTTCCATTCAGGAATAGCTAGGGGTTGAAGGGTGCCAGCAGGCCGTTGATGCTTTTACACGACGGCAGACGTCGCAATTAGCAATATACTGAGCAATTTCTCTCTTCATCCTAGTCCACCAGAACCTCTGGCGTAGGTCCTGATACATCTTAGTGCTACCGGGATGAATAGTGAGAGGAGATTCATGAGCTTCCTTAAGGATCAATCGCCTTAAGTTTCGCACCTTGGGAACCACTAGCCGATTCCCGAAGTATACGACCCCTTGATCATTAATGGAGAAACAATTCGCAACTCCTTTCTTGATGTTTCTCTTGATGCGGGAAATTCCCGAATCTACTTTCTGTGCTTTGATGACCTGATCCGTAAGGGTAGGTTTCGCCACCAAGGTGGAAAGGAATCCTTGAGGAACAATGTGAAGGTTAAGCTTCCGAAATTCCTCATTAAGAAGTGGTTGACTTTGTTGTAACATCAGGTTGTTACAATAAGATTTACGACTTAGCGCATCAGCCATGACGTTGGCTTTCCCTGGGGTGTAAGTTATTCCTAAGTCGAAATCTGTAATCAACTCGACCCAACGTCTTTGCCTGAGATTCAAATCCGGTTGGGTGAAGATGTACTTCAGACTTTGGTGATCAGTGAATATTTCGCAACGATTACCGAGGAGGTAACGTCGCCAGGTTTTAAGTGCATAGACTACAGCTGCAAGCTCTAGATCATGAGTAGGATAATTCTCCTCATGTGGGTGCAATTGCCGTGAAGCGTAAGCAACTACGTGTCGATCTTGCATGAGAATACAGCCTAGTCCTTGTCGCGAGGCGTCGCAGTAGATAACAAAGTCCTTAGAGAAATCTGGCGGTACCAGTACGGGAGCAGAAGTTAAACGTCTTTTCAGTTCCTGGAAACTGTGCTCGCATTGTGGAGTCCATTTGAACTTTTTATCTTTCTTGAGGAGTTCAGTTAGAGGTTTAGCAACTTTGGAGAAGTTCTCGACAAAGCGACGACAATAGCTCGCTAGGCCAAGGAAACTCCGAACTTGCTTGACCGATTCAGGTGGAGTCCAATTAAGGACGGCTTGAACTCGCTCAGGGTTAACAGCAATACCTTTACCAGATATCACATGACCCAGATAGGTCACTTCTGACAACCAAAATTCGCATTTAGAAAATTTGGCATAAAGGCGATGCTCTCGAAGTTTCATCAACACTAGCCTTAGATGTTCGGCATGTT
Source organism: Triticum aestivum (assembly GCF_018294505.1). Classification (NCBI taxonomy): domain Eukaryota; kingdom Viridiplantae; phylum Streptophyta; class Magnoliopsida; order Poales; family Poaceae; genus Triticum; species Triticum aestivum. The sequence continues at coordinate 107,059,601 of NC_057807.1, forward strand.
CTTCCTCGTTCTTGGAGTAGATGAGTATATCATCGAGGTAAACCACGACGAATTTATCCAAATACTCCATGAAGATTGAGTTCATTAACCGAGAAAAGGTGGCTGGAGCGTTTGTTAAACCGAAGGACATGACGGTATACTCGTATTGGCCATAACGAGTAACAAAGGCCGTTTTAGGAATGTCCCCGTTCCTGATTTTGATTTGACGGTATCCCAATCTCAAATCCATTTTGGAGAAGACTGAGGATCCAGCGAGCTGATCATACAGGTCGTTGATCCTGGGGAGCGGATATTTGTTCTTGATTGTGACCAAATTGACAGGTCGATAATCTACAACCATCCGGTCCGTACCATCCTTCTTCTTGACGAAGAGGACGGGGCAAGCCCACGGAGATGAACTAGGTCGGATGAAACCCTTTTTCAAGGACTCATCGAGTTGTTTCTTAAGCTCGGCTAGTTCTAGTGGTGCCATCTTATAGGGTCTTCTAGCAATCGGGACGGTTCCTAGAATGAGATCTATTACGAACTCAACATCCCTGTCAGGTGGAACACCTGGCAATTCCTCTGGGAAGACATCCGGAAAGTCACGGACTACCGGAACGTCCTCAAGGTCTGGCAAAGGGCTGGCGTTAAGAGAATATAACTGTCGCTTGGCTATTCGGGTCAAGACATTGACTATCTTCCCCGAAGGATGGGTGAGTTGAACAGTCCTAGAGAAGCAATCAATTTTGGCATGATGGGCTGACATCCAGTCCATACCCAAGATGATATTAATATCTGAAGATTTGAGAGCTATCAAAGATGCAAGGACAACAAGTCTGTCGACTTGGATTTCATTTCCATGGCTTACTCTAGAAGTTTGCCATTTGGATCCCGGGGTTTGAATTACCATAGAGGTGGGCATCTCACAGAATGTGGTGTTATGCAAGCGAGCATAGCTCTCGGATATAAATGAATGAGATGCTCCTGTATCGAAAAGAACAGATGCCGGGTGGCAATTAACAAGGAGCATACCGAGAACGACGTTGGGATCCTCTTGAGCTTCTTCGGCGGAGATACAGTTGACATGGCCACGTGCAGCGGTGGCCGGCTTGGTGTAGAACACTTTCCCTGTCGGCTTGCCACGGCCAACAGCTTTAGCAGATTGGTTGGGATTGGTTTGGGGGCACTCGCGCATATAGTGGCCCGATTCCCCACACTTGAAACAAGTCACGGAACTGGTACGTGGAGGAGCACTGTTGGTTGGACCACCATAGGGCTTGGCTGGTGTAAACTGTTGAATGGGGCGAGGCGCCTGGAAGGATGGCCTCGGTGTGAACCTGGGTGGCAGGGCAGTGTTAGGCACCCACACGCGGCGCTTCTGAGGACCAGCACCGGATGAGGAACCCACGTCACGACCATGCTTGCGTGTTGCGTCATAATCGGTCTGACCAGACTCAGCACTGATGGCCTTGTTAACAAGCTTCTAAAAAGATGTGCACTCATGCAGACGGAGATCGCGGCGAAGCTCAGGACTAAGTCCCTTACGGAACCTTGCTTGCTTCTTGGCATCAGTGGAAACTTCCTCAGTTGCATATTGTGCGAGGTTACCTAACTCCCTGCTGTAAGCATCCACAGAGAGTCGGCCTTGAGTGAAACTGCAAAATTCCTCACATTTACGGTCCATGAGACCCTCCGGAATGTGATGTTCACGGAAAGCCTCGCTGAATTCATCCCAAGTAGTGACATGGTCCGCTGGGCGCATAGCTCCATAATTTTCCCACGATAGACTGGCGGGGCCTTCAAAGATGATATGTAGCAAAGGTGACCTTGTCAGCCTCAGCTACTAGCGCAGAACGCAATTTGTGAGAAATACTGCGAAGCCAGTCATCAGCGTCGAGAGGCTCGACGGAGTGGTGGAACGTGGGTGGATGTAACTTGATGAAATCACTGAGTGACACCAAGTTATTTCTCTGATGGTGTGCTGTGTTCTGTTCAATACGCTCCAACAAACGGTTGGTCTCCCGCTTGTTTCTCTCGGCTTCCAGCATAACTTCGGCCAGAGAAGGAGGGTGAGGCAGGTTCGCTTCCCCAACTCTACTGCCTTCGGCCTGCTCTGGCGGAGCAGGGTTGTTGCGGGTGTTAACCATCCTAGGAAAAACAAGAAAATGATTTAGTCAGAATGATAAGATTCCGACATAGAATACAGGATGTAAGGAATAACTCGGAATGCAAGATGATCATCCGTATGACAAGGTAGATACAGAAACTGCTTCTTTATTCCATCGTCATACACACCATACAAGGTTTAGTACAAGACCAAACAAAGTACTACTATGGTGAAAGGAAGATTACATCTCATCGGAGGCATTCCAAGCTCCTATACATTATTTCTCATACACCTCCGGAATTGATACACACTAAGTCATATTCCACAAGCCTCGCGGGACGGTGGAAATACAACCATTACAATACTAGTGGAACTACTACTAACTCAGACGTCTCCGTAGTAGTTCTCATAGAAGTCTCCTCCATAGCCTGGAAGCTCAACATGATCATCCGGAAACAGATGATCTCGCGGAGCTTGTGGACCATAGGGGCTAGGATGAGGTCTTGGACCGACAAACGGTGGCCTACGGGGACCACGAGGTGGGGTGATGCCTCCTACATCATGCCAACCCATCACGTCTGGCAGAGCAGATCTCACAGGATAGAGATCGCGCATATCCGAATATCCAGCTTGCACAGCCGGTGCAAACCGAGTCAACGTGGCCCAATGGTCGGCACGGGTATTGAAAAGCTCTAGCCTCAAGGCCCGATTTTCACGGTCCTTATCCTCGAGCAACTCAGCAGTGGTGCGAGTCCGTGAATCCTCCTGAGTGGGGTCATCATAGATAGCCTGGAGATACCCTTGTGCTCCCGGAAGTGATGCTGGCATATACCGGAAGTCAGAGTCCCGAAATAGGCCAGTCCTGACTCGCATGATGGTCATCATAGAGTAGGCGGCATCCTGCACAGCCATCTCAACGGTAACCCCGAGTCCATAGGAACAGTGAAGGGGCTCGGTGGATCCAGGATAAGATGGAAATATCCTGACAGTGCAAAGATACTGGCTTTGATTAAAGTCTCGAAATTGCTCTTCGACCGTGTACTCAGGATACCAACGGTATCCAGCCTCAGTCATTACCCTGACCAACATGGCAGTATGGCCGGGTACATCTAGGCATCGAGTCAGGCAAACCACTTGATTTTGGTCGCGAGTGGCCATCTGAAAGCACAACCATAATGCAAAGGCATTAGAATTTCTAGCAAAATTTTGACAGCATAACAGCTGTAAATGCTCAAAAAGGATTTTGAGACATTTGACAAAGGATTTCATACACACTCAACAGCATCATATCAAAGTTCTGAGTCCATCCTAGCAACATAATGTGGTAGTAGAACTGAACTAGGCTTGTATCCATCAAACCTATAAGGTACTACTGATTAGTAACACGTGAACCTGATAGAGAGGAAAGATCCTAATTCCTTAGCCCCCGGTGGAAGAATAGACTGACTCAGATCAGAATGTCATAAGATAAAGGAGTAAAAAGAGCCTTACGTTCCAACCCACAAACAATTCCCCTACATATAACTAAAGAATTTCTAGACTCGACATCGACCAGTTTGGCTTAGAGAACCTACAGGCAGCCCGGCTCTGATGCCAACGCTGTCAGGACCCCGACTCGATGCCACCTAGATCTAGCATGTAACACCTCATATCACTTTGCGGCCTCACGCACGGTATTCCCACGGGTGTCGTCTTACCTTTGCCCGGAACCGTTTGCGCCTTTTGGCACACGTATATGATAATGTCGCTAGTATCCAGAGGATAAGGAGCCCGGACTGACATGGCTAGTCGTAAACCCAAAGTGGCACAGACTTACAGGGACAGGCATCCATGACCCAGCATCGAACGTGTCGGTCATCAGCAAGTAAGTTCCGGGCTGTAGCACTGGGCTAGCAGGACTCCGGTAAACCGGGCTGTAGCGGGCTAACAGGCCTCCGGTACTCAATGCGTGACATTTCCCCGAAGGGACAGACACCGGAACGAAGAAGGACACATGCCGGCCAGCCTAAGTGTTCCGGAGCAGTAGCAAGCTACCATGGCTCAGTGGAAGCACTAGGAGACATTTCCCGGTAAGAGAGGCTACTAAAGATAAACAACTAGATAGTCAGATCCCACACATACCAAGCATTTCAATCATACACACAATATGCTTGATATGTGCAAATACAACAAGGCATCACAACATGACTCTACGACACAAGTACTTTATTTAAAGGCTCAGAGAGCCATACATATCATACACACAAGTACGGGTCACACGACCCACATTCAAGTCATACAAGCATACAAGCCAACAGCGGAAGTGTTTTGTCTGAGTACAGACAACTAGTAAAATAAAAGAGGCTTGGGTAAGCCTAGCTATACTACATGGTCCTTCACTTGCTCAGGATCACCACCTGGGCCTTAGCCTACTCATTGATGTCAACGTCTACGAAGAACCCATCAGAAGGGGTTGCAGCGTCTTCTGTAAAAATGTAAAATATAGCAACATGAGTACAAAGGTACTGAGCAAGACTTACATCAGATCCTACATACATGCACATTATCAAGAAGGGTTGGTGGGATTATTGCAGCAAGCCAGCTTTGACTCTTGGCTAAGCTATCCTACGAGACTCCAACTTGAAATGGTTTTGCGCACACGAGTCCACTACTCACCACTTCAATACACTACCGAGGATCCACCTCCGTCTTCCTACGGAAGAGCCATCCTTGGCACTCACACTTATCTTGAGGCTTTTAGTAGTTTCCATTTACTTGTCTATGAACTGTATAGGCAACCAAGTAGTCCTTTACCGCGGACGCGGCTATTCGAATAGATCATGATAACCCTGCAGGGGTGTACTTCTTCATACACGCTCTCACCACTTACCGTCGTTTACACGACATGTACTCGGCAACCTTCAAGCGGAAGCCCAACATGGGTGTCGGCCACGACCTACCTAATCACCTAAGTCTCTAGTCCAGGTTTATCGCCTATCCAGGTTCCATCCGCAGGGAGTCCAGCCGAGGTTTCCCGTACGGCCCCGAACGATGTGTACAGGGTTCCCGAGATACCTAACGGGTATTCGGTACACCGTGCCACGTACCTACCGCATCACAGCCCACCCCTACGGTCAGCGCTGTCCACGGCCTCCAGTAGGCTACAAACACCAGAAACTACTTGCAACTCCTGGACAGAGAACTAGGGTGAATAAGAAGCCGAGAGGGTCCATTGGTTTCGGGCCCAATGTATGGTAGTAGATGATTCTTAAATCACACATACAGATCTCAGTGCTTAAGGTCGGCTTCAATGAAACAACCCACCATGTACTCCTACATGGCCTCTCATTGATACCTTTATCAAATCGTGTTCACTACATCACTCTCATTACCGACATGATCATTTCATTCTAGCCCATCACCCAGATGAACCAGACCTGACACGACTCTAAGCATAGCAGGCATAGCAAGGTAGGAACAACACATACATACATGGCTCAATCAACTCCTACACATGCTAGTGGGTTTCATCTAGTTACTGTGGCAATGACAGGTCATGCAGAGGAAATGGGTTCAACTACCGTAGCACAGAGCAGTTTGAAACGCGTTGTCTTAGTGCAGTAAAAGAGAGCAGAAGCGAGAACATGGGATTGTATCGATATGATCAAATGGTTGGTTGCTTGCCTGATGGGTCGATGCACTGACACGGTTCTTCGCTAGGGTAATCACGGTACTCCTCGGAGGCAGAACCTGCCGCAAAGAACACCGATACACAACCATCATCAAACAATGTGCGACGATATGATGCATGCATGAAACATGGCAATATGAGTGTGTTGGGCTAATGCAACTAAGACTAGAAGGGTTTGAACCAATTTGAACCAAAGATTCAAATTTCAAACTCATACATGGCCCTTTAAAGTGTTTTATCTTGTTCTGCATTAAACATCAAGTTAACTTGTTTAATCATGCATGAAAACAGTACAGATGGATAGATTGGATTTTTCTGATCATTTTTCATATATAATTTTTTTGATTTGGAGTTACAGATTAAAAGTTATGAATTTTTGAAGTTTAAACTATATTCTGGAATTTCCTATATTAGAATAAATCCAGAAATTAATTTATTGCGTCAGCATGAGGTCATGCTGACCTCAGCAAGTCAACAGAACCGGTCCAGGTCAAACCTGACGCGTGGGTCCCGCATGTCAGGATAATTAGTTTAGTTAAATTCTAATTAAAACTAAACCTATTTAGTTAACAGGGCTGGGCCCCACCTGTCATTGACTCATCGGGGTCAACCAGGGCCCACCCGTGGTCAAAGTCAACGCCAGCGGCGCCGGCGTTTAGCCGCCGGCGAGCCCGACGCGGCGGCGGGAGTGGTTTTGGCCGTTCCGGCCACCAAATGGGTCGCGGAGGCCATCGGAGTGGAGCTGAGGACGAGCCGCAGCTCTTGGCGGAGTCCGTTGGGGTCAGGGTGGCCGGAGTTGGCGTCGGCGGTGACTTTGGCGGCCACCGGAGTTCGGGTGAAAGCGAACTCGGCCTAGGGTGTGCGGGGAGGTGCGGGAAGTGCACGGTTGGGCCCAACGCAGCGTGGTGAGTGCGTTGGACACCGCGGGTTGGCCGGAGGATGGCCGGGAGCACGTCGGCGACGAGATCCGCGGCGGTGCGTGCGTGTGATCTTCGTGCGGTGGCTACACGGCTCGGGAATGAGAGAGGGAGGGTCGGAGGGGTAGCTAGGCTCACAGCGCTCCCGTAGAGGCCACCGGCGGGGTCGGGGACGAGCTGAGGCGGCGACGGCGTTGAAGGGGATCTCCGGCGACGGCGAGCTCGGGCGAGGTCGGTGCGGTGGTCTCGGGCCGCACGAGCACACGGGGCTCGGCTAGCTCGATGAAGTGGACGGCGGCGGAGCTCCTGGACACGGCGGCACGGCGTGGGGTTGACGGAGGGCGTGGCTACGGCGAGGGGGTGGCGGTGATGGCGTCGGCCATGGCGTGGGAGAGCGAGGGAGAGGAGCTGGAGAGGAGAGGGGGTGTCTGGGAGGTTCGGGAGAGAGAGAGAGGCCGATTCACGGCGTTAGCCGGGCGAGGGAGGCGGCGAGGCGGCGAGCAGGTGCGTGGCACCCATGCGGTGCTCGCCGTCGAGCACCTGCCTGCCTGCCTGGCCGGCAAGCAGCTCGCTGGCGCGGTGCTGGGCTGTGCCGGTAGGTGGGCCGAGTGCTGGGCGCCAGGTAAGTTTCCCGTTTCTCTGCTTTCTGTTTTCCTTTTTTTTATTCTGTAACTTTGTTGAATTATTTAAAATACTTAGGCAACTCCTAAAATCACCAAACTGCTCCTGGTCCATAGTTGGATTATTTCCAACATGAAACATTTTAGTTTGGAGATATTTGAGCATTTGAAATATTTTATATAATTTTAAATGCCCAAATTCAAATATCTATGATTTAATTCAAAGACCCTAAGATGACCTAGGAAAATGTGCATCACTTCTGGCAGAGGTTCTGAACCAAGACAAAAATGATGGGCATTTTAGAAGGGCATTTCAGGTTCATTGAAAATATTTTTAGTAACCCTAGTTGGTTTCAGAGGGGGCTGGGGGTTCTGTCATCCCCATTTCAAGTTTCTGATGAAGAATAGACATGATGCAACACTCTAATGCATGAACTAGCTAGGGTGTGACATTGCGTTGATTCTTTTTGATAATGATAAATAAACAAATTTTCCAGGACTTCCTATTTTGGTAGAATTTTGAGAGTTCCAGAATTTTTCGTTAGTTACAGATTGCTACAGACTGTTCTGTTTTTGACAGATTCTGTTTTTCGTGTGTTGTTTGCTTATTTTGATGAATCTATGGCTAGTAAATTAGTTTATAAACCATAGAGAAGTTGGAATACAGTAGGTTTAACACCAATATAAATAAAGAATGAGTTCATTACAGTACCTTGAAGTAGTCTTTTGTTTTCTTTCTCTAACGGAGCTCACAAGATTTCTGTTGAGTTTTGTGTTGTGAAGTTTTCAAGTTTTGGGTGAATTCTTTTGATGGATTATGGAACAAGGAGTGGCAAGAGCCTAAGCTTGGGTATGCCCATGGCACCCCCAAGATAATCCAAGGACACCTAAAAGTCAAAGCTTGGGGATGCCCCGGAAGGCATCCCCTCTTTCGTCCACTTCCATCGGTAATTTACATGGAGCTATATTTTTATTCACCAACATGATATGTGTTTTGCTTGGAGCGTCTTGTATTATTTGTGTCTTTGCTTGTTAGTCTACCAAAATCATCCTTGCTGTACACATCTTTTTAGAGAGCCATACATGAATTGGAATTTGTTAGAATACTCTATGTGCTTCACTTATATCTTTTGAGCTTGATAGTTTTTGCTCATAGTGCTTCACTTATATATTTTGAGCGTGATAATTTTTACTCTAGTGCTTCACTTAGATCTTTTAGAGCACGGTGGTGGATTTGTTTTAAAGAAACTATTGATCTCTCATGCTTCACTTAGATTATTTTGAGATTCTTTAATAGCATGGTAATTTGTTTAATGTTAATATATTTGGTGTTCAAGATATGTGAAACTTTCTTTTGAGTGAATTGAATACTAAGATAAGTTTGATGCTTGATAATTGTTTTGAGATATGGAGGTGATAATATCAAAGTCGTGCTAGTTGGGTGATTATGAATTTGAGAAATACTTGCGTTGAAGTTTGCAAATCCCGTAGCATGCACGTATGGTTAAAGTTGTGTAACAAATTTGAAACATGAAGTGTACCTGGCTTGTGCATCCTTATGAGTGGCGGTCGGGGACGAGCGATTGTCTTTTCCTACCGATCTATCCCCCTAGGAGCATGCGCGTAGTACTTGAATTTTTGATGACTTCTAAATTTTTGCAATAAGTATATGAGTTCTTTTGACTAATGTTGAGTCCATGGATTATACGCACTCTCACCTTTCCGCCTTTGCTAGCCTCTTCGGTACCGTGCATTGCCCTTTCTCACCTTGAGAGTTGGCGCAAACTTCGCCGGTGCATCCAAACCCCGTGATACGATATAACTCTATAACACATAAACCTCCTTATATCTTCCTCAAAACAGCCACCATACCTACCTATCATGGCATTTCCATAGCCATTCCGAGATATATTGCCATGCAACTTCCACCATCATCATAATGACATACATTACTTTTGTCATATTGCCATTGCATGATCTTGTAGTTGACATCGTATTTGTGGCAAAGCCACCATGCATTATTTTCCATACATGTCACTCTTGATTCATTGCACCATCCCGGTACACCACCGGAGGAATTAATATAGAGTCATATCTTGTTCTAAGTTTCGAGTTGTAATCCTTATGTTGTAATCAATAGAAGTGTGATGATCATCATTATTAGAGCATTGCCCAAAAAAAAAGAGAACGACCAAAAGAAAAAAAAAGAAAGGCCCAAAAAAATAAAATAAAATTAAAAAGGGCAATGCTACAATCTCTTTTTCCACACTTGTGCTTCAAAGTAGCACTTTGTTCTTCATGCAGTGAGTCTCATATATTGTGCTTCAAAGTAGCACCTTGTTCCTCATGTAGTGAATCTCATAAGTTGTCTTTTTATACTAGTGGTAATTTTTCATTATAGAACTTGGCTTGTATATTCCTACGATGGGCTTCCTCAAATGCCCTAGGTCTTCATGAGCAAGCGAGTTGGATGCACACCCACTAGTTTTCTTTTGTTGAGCATTCATAGCTCTAGTGCATCCGTTGCATGGCAATCCCTACTCCTCATGTTGACATCAATTGATGGGCATCTCCATATCCCGTTGATTAGCCTCGTCAATGTGAGACTTTCTCCTTTTTTGTCTTCTCCACACAATCCCCATCATCATATTCTATTCCACCCATAGTGCTATATCCATGGCTGACGCTCATGTATTGCGTGAAGGTTGAAAAAGTTTGAGATTATGTAAGTATGAAACAATTGCTTGGCTTGTCATCGGGGGTATAGAAGTTGGGAACATATTTGTGTGACGAAAATGAAGCATAGCCTAACTATATGATTTTGTAGGGATGAACTTTCTTTTGCCATGTTATTTTGAGAAGACATGATTGCTTTGATTAGTATGCTTGAAGTATTATTATTTTTATGTCAATATGAACTTTTGTCTTGAATCTTTCGGATCTAAATATTCATATCACAATTAAGAAGATTTACATTGAAATTATGCCAAAGTATCACTCCGCATCAATTTTTTCATCATTTACCTACTCGAGGACGAGCAGGAATTAAGCTTGGGAATGCCTGATACGTCTCCAACGTATCTATAATTTTTGATTGCTCCATGCTACTTTATCTACTGTTTTGGACAATATTGGGCTTTATTTTCCACTTTTATATTACTTTTGGGACTAACCTATTAACTGGAGGCCCAGCCCAGAATTGTTGTTTTTTGCCTTTTTCAGTATTTCGAAGAAACAGAATATCAAACGGAGTCCAAACGGAATGAAACCTTCGGGATCGTGATTTTACAACCGAACGTGATCCAGGAGACTTGGACCCTACTCCAAGTAGTGCCCGAGGAGGTCAGGAGGGTGGAGGGCGCGCCCCCCTGGACGCGCCCCCTACCTCGTGGGCCCCTCGGAGCTCCACCGACGTACTCCTTCCTCCTATATATACCTACGTATCCCCGAACGATCAGAACAGGAGCCAAAAACCTAATTCCACCACCACAACCTTCTGTATCCACGAGATCCCATCTTGGGGCCTGTTCCGGAGCTCCGCCGGAGGGGGCATCCACCACGAAGGGCTTGTACATCATCACTATAGCCCCTCCGATGAAGTGTGAGTAGTTTACTTTAGACCTTCGGGTCCATAGCTAGTAGCTAGATGGCTTCTTCTCTCTTTTGGATCTCAATACAATGTTCTCCCCCTCTCTCGTGGAGATCTATTCGATGTAATCTTCTTTTTGCAGTGTGTTTGTTGAGACCGATGAATTGTGGGTTTATGATCCAGTATTATCTATGGAAAATATTTGATTCTTCTCTGAATTCTTTTATGTATGATTGAGTTATCTTTGCAAGTCTCTTCGAATTATCCTTTTTGGTTTGGCCAACTAGAATGGTAGTTCTTGCAATGGGAGAAGTGCTTAGCTTTGGGTTCAATCGTGCGGTGTCCTTACCCAGTGATAGAAGGGGCAGCAAGGCACGTATTGTATTGTTGCCATCGAGGATAACAAGATGGGGTTTTTATCATATTGCATGAATTTATCCCTCTACATCATGTCATCTTGCTTACGGCGTTACTCTGTTTTTAACTTAATACTCTAGATGCATGCTGGATAGCGGTCGATGAGTGGAGTAATAGTAGTAGATGCAGAATCATTTCGATCTACTTGTTTTGGACGTGATGCCTATATACATGATCATTGCCTAGATATACTCATAACTATGCTCAATTCTGTCAATTGCTCAACAATAATTTGTTCACCCACCGTAGAATATCTATGCTCTTGAGAGAAGCCACTAGTGAAACCTATGGCCCCCGGGTCTATTCTCATCATATCAATCTATATTACTTTATTTACTTGCTTTGTTTTTACTTTGCTTTTACTTTTTACTTTGCATCTATCTATAAAAAATACCAAAAAATATTATCTCTATCAGATCTCACTCTCGTAAGTGACCGTGAAGGGATTGACAACCCCTAAGCGTTGGTTGCGAGTTGCTATCGTTTTGTGTAGGTACGAGGGACTTGTGCGTGGTCTCCTACTGGATTGATACCTTGGTTCTCAAAAAACTGAGGGAAATACTTACGCTACTTTGCTGCATCATCCTCTCCTCTTCGGGGAAATCCAACGCAGTGCTCAAGAGGTAGCAGCGGCGCTTGGGAGTCCAGCGACTCGCCCGAGCCCTACGAGACCCCAGAGACGAGCGACGACAGCTACGTGCCCCCGAGCTCTCACCGCTCCCGGAGCAAGGCCGCAGCATCTGGCCGCCGCCATCGCTGATCTGGATGGGGTCGGCGCCGGCCTCCCGTGGCCCACTATTGATGATGGCGTCGGCCGCACTGGCGCGTGTAGATAGGGCTCCTAGAAACTCCCTTCTTTTGTTCCCTGTGAGGAATCGAGATGGACCCTGCGGGGGCGTGTAAAGGGTTTGTAATGTCTTTTGTTGATATTATCCTTATTATGAAAATTTGCAAACACATGTCCTATTTCGGCTCGGTCTCCCCTTTCCAACCCTACGGAAGCTTGGTACTCTACGCCGACAGGTCCCGTCCCTAGGTAGGCTACAACCGTCGCTGGTATGCCAGGTTGCGATGCCGTGGTCAAGGCCATGAGGTGAGCCGCCCGAGGTCCAGTAAGAGCTCCTGAGGCGCGATGCTCCAGAGATCTCCTTTAGCGCGCAAGCAGCCATTGAGAGGTAGGAGAGGGAGACGACGTTGCCGCAACAAGGCTGCAACAAGTGAGAATCCTATGCCGTAGCGCTTAGTCGACCCAGGCGCAGAACTTATCTCGGCGGTCTAGAGTCGGTTCCGTGCGCTGCGCCAGACTCGTGAATCGACGGCCGCAGTGTAGATAGGCTAGGCCCGTGCGAGCCTTCCTCTCTTCTCCACGCTCTTCTATGTGCTCTACGTCCTCAGGTCTCGACCCTCCAGCCTGCTCAGCCGCCACTGGTATGCCAGGTCACGATGCCGTGGTCAAGGCCAGGGGTGAGGGCTGGAGAGCCAGTAAGATCTCCTGAGTCGCGATGCTCAGGGCCCCCCTTTTAACGTGCAAGCAAATTGCATGGGAGAAGAGGGAGCCCGCGGTACCGCCTGCTGTTGTCCTCAGGAGGTTCCTGCAGGTTAGCACGAGGATGGACACAGATTGCTACTACGATTGTCGGTCTGCCTCCGGTCGCTCCTCAAGAAGATGAAGGCATTGAGGGCCTGGTGAGGTGACGTGCGCGGGGCGTGCTGCGAGTTAGAGCTCGACCGCTCAGATTTGTCGGTGTTGCTGGGACAGACCTGAGCACAAGCGTTGTGCCAGTGTGAGTAGCTCCCATTGCGGGATGAGTATGGGGCAGACCGGCAACGCAGGCGGTCACGATGGGTGACAATCAAGCAGGTAATAACCATAGATAGCTTATGCTTGGAAAGCGAACTAGCATAGGTGAATGCAAGAACGATACATGCCACTAGGTCGGACCCGAGCGTCCTGGGGATGATGCAGCCCGTGGGGCGCCCCCAGCAGAGTAAGCTAAAGACGTAAAAGGATACATGCCGCAAGGACAGGCCCATGCGGCCTGGGAATGATGCAGCCCCGGGGGTGCTCCCAGCTAAATAAACTTGGAAAATGTCACTTGGTTCTGTTGTCGAAGGGATGTTGGGGTAGCTGAAGATGCGTGGCGAAGGGGTTGCTCCTCATGAGCCACCAGGGCCCTGAGCCTTGGGAGGCTCTGGGGGTTCAGGCGGTTCCTTGAGGACCATCTCCATCTCCTCCAGGACCGCGTGATGCCTGGCCTCCTGGGTCACCAGGACGCTCCGCAGGTTGCGCTGGAAGGCGTCCGCCATGCTCGGTAGGCCGAATGGCATGCAAACATAGATGTGAGGTGGGCCCTCGCAACATCCCACGCGCGAAGGCCAGAAGTGCTCTTTGAGATACGGCCCTATTGAGCTCTGGGATGTCAATGCAGACGAGCAACCCTCCATCCTCGCCTGGATGGGGAGCTGCACCAGGTGGGCGGTGGTCGCCGCGCATGGCCCTTGCATCCTGCAGCTCCTGAGTGGTCTTGGTGATGAACTCCTGAGCGCCAGGCGCTCCTTGCCCGGGGTCTTCCCGAGGGAAACATGCCGCAAAGCACGCCTCCACGTGGTGCCCGGGTGCCTCCCTCGTGATGTTGGCTAGGTCTGAGGTCCTCCAGGAGAGAGCCCTCGAGCCTTGCCCGAGGAGGGCGCCGGGCGCGCCTTCCTATGCGAGGGAGGGAGGCACCCCAGGTGCAGGCGCCGATCCTGATGTGGCACTGCTAGAGGCGCCGCTCCCCTGAGGCCCTGTACGGAGTAGTTGCTTCTTCTTCTTGGGGGTGGCCTCAGGAGGGTACTCGCCCTTGCTGTCAGGGTTTTCGATTGCTGCGGCTTGGAAGGCGCGCTTGAGGGAGCACACCACATCTCTTTCTTCGCAGGGGACTGTGATAATCCCGCCGCTTCCTGGCATCTTGAGGATGTTGTAGCCGTGATGGGTTACCGCCATGAACTTGGCCAGGGCCGGAAACCCGAGGATGGCATTGTACGGCAGACGGATGTGAGAAATGTTAAAGTCGATGAGCTCGGTGCGGTAGTTGTCGCACTGACCAAAGGTGACAGGGAGGCGGACCTGCCCTATCGGGGTGGTGGAGCCGTCAGTCACTCCCGAGAAGGGCTTGGTGGGCTGAAGCTGATCGTATGGCACTTGGAGGTTGTCGAATGTCTCGACGGACAAGACGTTAAGCCCTGCGCCGCCGTCAATGAGGGTCTTGGTGACTTGTACGTTGCTGATGATGGGTGAGCAGAGCGTCGGGAGGGCGCCACCAGTGGCCACGCACTTGAGCTGGTCCACCGAGATGAAAGTGATGGCGCACTTGGACCACCTGAATGGGCATGTGGCCTCAAGCCTAGGAAGGGCCGCGTTCACCTCGCGAGCAAGATGCTTGAAGATACGCTGAGATGCTGGGGTCTGAGCTCCGCCCAAGATGCAGGCGATAGCACACGGTTCCTGGAAGCCCCCAGCCCCCTCATCCTGATGGTGGTCGTCGTTCCTTCTTAGTGGTGGCGGCAGCTGAGGAAGACCAGCGTTGCCCTGAGGGCGATCCTCGCGAGGCTGATCCCTCCAGGCGCCCTCATGAGGCTGGTCCTGCCAGCGGTCCTCGTGAGGCCGGTCGCGCCACTCCTGGCAGGGGCCGCGATCGTCCCAGCATCCTCTGCCTCGTCCTCCTCCTCGGCCGTAGCCCTGGTCGTTGTGCTCGGCGCGTCAACCGAAGCGTCCATCTCAAATGGCCCTGAGCTCTTGACAGTCATTGGTGTTGTGGCTGTGTACATTGTAGAAGGCGCAGAATGGTCGGGTACTTTTGGACGACTCGGGATTGTCCCAGCCGCGCTTCGTATCTGGCTCCGCTGCGAGCACGTCCACTCCCTTGTGCTTCATGTCCTTGGCCTTGGCTTTCTTCTCCTCCGAGTCAGTAGCTGGGAGCTCGAGGAGGGAAAGGCGCCCCTCCTCGGCTCTCGCGCACTTGGTCGCCATGTTGAACAGCTCCAGAGCCATACATAACTCCTCGTGGCTGGCGAGCTCCTCCTTCATCTTGACGTCACGGACGCCATTAGAAAACGCGGAAATGATGGCCTCATCCGTCACCTTGGGGATCTTGAGACGAACGATGTTGAAGTGCTGGATGTACTTTTGCAAGGTCTCTCCTGGCTGCTGCTTGATGCGGCGCAAGTCACCCGCGGCCGGAGGGCGGTCATGAGTGCCCTGGAAGTTGGCGATAACGCGGTTGCGCATCTCATCCGAGGAGGAGATCAAGCCCCGGGGCAGGTTCAGGAGCCACGAGTGAGCACCATCCTTGAGAGCCATGGGGAACCAGTTCGCCATGACTTTCTCGTCGCTGTTGGCCGCCTTGATGCTCAGCTCGTAGAGCTGTAAGAACTCCGCAGGGCCGGGGTGCCGTTGTAGCGAGGAGGCTGGTCTGGCTTGAACTTGCCCGGCCAGACGGCACTATGCAGCTCCGAAGTGAAGGCGCGGCAGCCTGCTGTGGCCACCGGGGCCCGTTGCTGATGCGGAGCCTGCCCCTGATGTCCGCGCGCCGCCACTGCAGGCAGCACACGGTCTTGTCGCGGTGGCGCTGGGAGCACGGGAGCATTCTCTTGCGGCCGGGGAACTTCTTGGCAGCTCCCTTCTTCTCGCGCGGGCGCCCGACGCGGTGGGTCACGCTGGGGGGCCGCGCGCCTTGGCGCCAGAGCGCCGTCTTGGTGCGGAGGTGGTGGAGGTGCTCCATGAGCTACGTCGCCCGCAGTTGGCGGAGGGCGAGGCAGCGAGAGGGATGGTGCGGGGGAGCCCCCAGCGGCGCTGACGACCTCGGCGATTGCTACGTCTTGAGCTTGCGTTGGTTTTCCTTGAAGGGGAAAGGCTGATGCATCAAAGTAGCGTAAGTATTTCCCTCAGTTTTTGAGAACCAAGGTATCAATCCAGTAGGAGGCTCCTCAGAAGTCCCATGCACCTACACAAACAAACAAGAACCTCACAACTAACACAATAAAGGGGTTGTCAATCCCTTCACGGCCACTTGCAAAAGTGAGATCTGATAGAGATAATATGATAAGATAAATATTTTTGGTATTTTTATGATATAGATTGGAAAAGTAAAGATGCAAATAAAAGTAGATGGAAAACTTATATGATAAAAGATAGACCCAGGGACCATAGGTTTCACTAGTGGCTTCTCTCAAGATAGCATAAGTATTACGGTGGGTGAACAAATTACTGTCGAGCAATTGATAGAAAAGCGCATAGTTATGAGATTATCTAGGCATGATCATGTATATAGGCATCACGTCCGTGACAAGTAGACCGACTCCTGCCTGCATCTACTACTATTACTCCACACATCGACCGACTCCTGCCTGCATCTAGAGTATTAAGTTCATAAAGAACAGAGTAACGCATTAAGAAAGATGACATGATGTAGAGGGATAAACTCATGCAATATGATATAAACCCCATCTTTTTATTCTCGATGGCAACAATACAATATGTGCCTTGCTGCCCCTGCTGTCACTAGGAAAGGACACCGCAAGATTGAACCCAAAGCTAAGCACTTCTTCCATTGCAAGAAAGATCAATCTAGTAGGCCAAACCAAACTGATAATTCGAAGTGACTTGCAAAGATAACTTAATCACACATAAAAGAATTCAGAGGAGATTCAAATATTTCTCATAGATAAACTTGATCATAAACCCACAATTCATCGGATCTCGACAAACACACCGCAAAAAGAGTTACATTGAATAGATCTCCAAGAAGATCAAGGAGAACTTGGTATTGAGAATCAAAGAGAGAGAAGAAGCCATCTAGCTAATAACTATGGACCTGAAGGTCTGTGGTAAAGTACTCACAACTCATCCAAAGGGCCTTGGAGATGATGTAGAGGCCCTCCGTGTTCTATTCCCCCTCCGGCGGAGCGCCGGCGAAGGCTCCAAGATGGGATCTCGCGGATACAGAAGGTTACGGCGGTGGAAATAGTTTTTTGTGGTGCTCCTCGATGGTTCCAGGGTACATGGGTATATGTAGGAGGAAGAAGTAGGTAGGTGGATGCTCGAGGGCCCACGAGGGTGGGGGGCGCGCCCACCTCCAGGGGGCGCACCGGGCAACCTCGTGGTCGCCGCCTCTGTTGCTTGACGTCCACTCTGAGTCCCCTGGATCATGTTTGTTCCAAAAATATCGCCTCCGAAGGTTTCATTCCGTTTGGACTCTGTTTGATATTCCTTTCCTTCGAAACACTAAAATAGGCAAAAAACAACAATTCGGGTTGGGCCTCCGGTTAGTAGGTTAGTCCCAAAAATGATATAAAAGTGTAAAGTAAAGCCCATAAACATCCAAAACGGGTAATATAATAGCATGGAACAATCAAAAATTATAGATACGTTGGAGACGTATCAAGCATTCCCAAGCTTAATTCCTGCTCATCCTTGAGTAGGTAAATGATAAAAACAGAATTTTTGATGTGGAATGCTAGCTAGCATAATTCTCAATGTAATTTTCTTTATTGTGGCATGAATGTTCAGATCCAAATGATTCAAAATAAAAGTTCATATTGACATAACAAATAGTAACACTTCAAGCATACTAATCAAAGCAATCATGTCTTCTCAAAATAACAAGGCTAAAGAAAGTTTATCCCTACAAAATCATATAGTTTGGTCATGCTTCATTTTCGTCACACAAAAATGCTCTTATCTTGCACACCCCCGATGACAAGCCAAGCAATTGTTTCATACTGTCGGTGTTCTGGGAACGGGAGTCCCCAGACTTGCCTGCCTGCGGCCTGCAGCGTGGCTCGAGCAGTGGCCTAGTACGACCCGTCTTCATCAACCCAAGTTCAAGACCCTCGCGAGGGGCCAAGCCTCGCAGGGCGGAAGACACAAGGTTTCCTCCGGGGCGGCCTCACCAGGCAGGCTCGCAAGGAGGCGGAGAGATCAAGGCAAGGAGTACCTCGCGAGGTGCTCGTGACGCAAGCCATGACGATCAAGACCAGACGGGCGCCAGCCTGCGCAGTGTCCTCGTTTCCTCTTTGGTGCAAAGGGGGCAAGCGCAGGCGCGGAGTACCGAGGCATCAGGCAATGGTTTCCATATCGATGCAACGAGACCAAGATCAGTAGAGCGGCAAGATGGAGATCACCGTAGAGCCCAAGATGGCGTCATCACCAGTGCCTTTGACAGTCGAAGACCACCTTTAGTCAGGATAGCTTGTATTAGTTGTCCCCCTTCAAAATGGCCGTTGTTGGCTCCCTTCCCGCTCATTTGGGAAGAGGACCAGGGGCCTCTATATATAGAGATAGCCACCACAGTAGAGAGGATCATCTCATTGAGAGCTGATCGAACACTTCCCTAGTAGAACACCGCACCATCTCAAGAACACCCCTCGCGAGGCTATTCTTCCTCTGTACTGTTCACCATCAGCCCCAGAGGCAATCCACCACACCACACACTGGATTAGGGTATTACACCACAACGGTGGCCCAAACCAGTATAAACCTCATGTCCCTTGTGTTCTTCGTCGTGCTAGCTTAGAATCGCGGCGAGGTTTTGGGGCGTGAATCGGTAGGGAGAAGATCTTCGTGCGCACCCCAGAGTTTGAACCTTAAGGGTTTTGCCGGAACCCGATATCTGACATTTGGCGCCCTAGGTAGGGGTGCACCGAAGCTCTCCCTTCTGTCGACTCGGTCCCCATCAACACCGCGCTTCGCCCTCATGGCGGACAATGCGCCGCCGGCGACGCCAGCGCTGGGGCCAGGGGGCTCTGAGCTTTGACCCCCGCCTTACGAAAGGTGCAGTGGCCGTACAAGTTCAAGCCAGAGATGCCGCCGCACTACAACGGCGCGACGGATCCACTGGTTTTCCTGCTGGCGTACGAGGAGGCCGTCCTCAAGGCCGGGGGTGACAACAGGGTCATGGCCAACTAGTTTCCCATGGCCCTCACTCGTGTCCCGCGCGTGTGGCTGCTCCACCTGCCAACGGCTTCTGTGGCTTCCTAGGAGGAGCTGCGTGATACGTCCATTTTGTATCATGCTTTTATATCGATATTTATTGCATTATGGGCTGTTATTACACATTATATCTTAATACTTATGGCTATTCTCTCTTGTTTTACAAGGTTTACCATGAAGAGGGGGAATGCCGATAACTAGAATTCTGGCTGGAAAAGGAGCAAACATTGGAAACCTATTCTGCACTGCTCCAAAAATCCTGAAACTCCACGAAACCTGTTTTTGGAATTAATAAGAATTATTGAGCGGAAGAAATACATCAGGGGGCCCACACCCTGGCCACGTGGGTGGGGGGCGCGCCCACCCCTACCGGGTGCGCCCCTGTCTCCTGGGCCCCCTGGTGGCCCCCCGGTGTCAATCTTCTACTATATGAAGGCTTTTACCTTGGAAAAAAATCGTGGGCAAGCTTACGGGATGAAACTCCACCGCCACGAGGCAGAACCTTGGCGGAACCAATCTAGGGCTTCGGCGGAGCTGTTCTGCCGGGGACACTTCCCTCCGGGAGGGGGAAATCATCACCATCATCATCACCAATGATCCTCACATCAGGAGGGTGTCAATCTCCATCAACATCTTCACCAGCACCATCTCCTCTCAAAACCCTAGTTCATCTCTTGTATCCAATCTTGTATCCAAACCACAAATTGGTACCTGTGGGTTGCTAGTAGTGTTGATTACTCCTTGTAGTTGATGCTAATTGGTTTACTTGGTGTAAGATCATATGTTCAGATCCTTAATGCATATTATTACTCCTCTGATTATGAACATGAATATGCTTTGTGAGTAGTTACGTTTGTTCCTGAGGACATGGGTGAAGTCTTGCTATTAGTAGTCATGTGAATTTGGTATTCGTTCGATATTTTGATGAGATGTATGTTGTCTTTCCTCTAGTGGTGTTATGTGAACATCGACTACATGACACTTCACCATTATTTGGGCCTAGAGGAAGGCATAGGGAAGTAATAAGTAGATGATGGGTTGCTAGAGTGACAGAAGCTTAAACCCTAGTTCATGCGTTGCTTCGTTAGGGGCTGATTTGGATCCATATGTTTAATGCTGTGGTTAGGTTTACCTTAATACTTCTTTTGTAGTTGCGGATGCTTGCAATAGGGGTTAATCATAAGTGGGATGATTGTCCAAGTAAGGGCAGTACCCAAGCACCGGTCCATCCACATATCAAATTATCGAAGTACCGAACACGAACCATATGAGCGTGATGAAAACTAGCTTGACGATAATTCCCATGTGTCCTCGGGAGCTCTTTTCTCATTATAAGAAATTGTCCAGGCTTATCCTTTGCTACAAAAAGGATTGGGCCACCTTGCTGCACTTTATTTACTTTCATTGCTTGTTACTCGTTACAATTTATCTTATCACAAAACTATTTATCACCTACAATTTTAGTGCTTGCAGAGAAAACCTTCTGAAAACCGCTTATCATTTCCTTCTGCTCCTCGTTGGGTTCGACACTCTTACTTATCGAAAGGACTACGATAGATCCCCTACACTTGTGGGTCATCAAGACTCTTCTCTGGCGCCATTGCCGGGGAGTGTAGCGCTTTTGATGAGTGGAACTTGGTAAGGAAACATTTATATAGTGTGCTGAAATTTTCTGTTACTTGTCACTATGGAAACTAATCCTTTGAGGGGCTTGTTCGGGGTATCTTCACCCCGACCAGAAGAGCAAAGAGTTGCTCCTCAACCTACTGAACTTTTTGAAAATATTTATTTTGAGATTCCTTCGGGTATGATAGAGAAACTGCTAGCTAATCCATATGCAGGAGATGGAACATTGCATCCCGATTTACACCTTATCTTTGTGGATGAAGTTTGTGGATTATTTAAGCTTGCAGGTATTCCCGATGATGTTGTCAAAAGGAAGGTCTTCCCTTTATCTTTTAAGGGAGATGCATTGACATGGTATAGGCTATGTGATGATACGAGATCTTGGAATTATAAACGATTGAAGTTGGAATTTCAACAGAAGTTCTATCCTATGCATCTTGTTCATCGTGATCGTAATTACATATATAATTTCTAGCCTCGCGAAGGAGAAAGCATCGCTCAAGCTTGGGGGGGCTTAAGTCAATGTTATATTCGTGCCCCAATCATGAGATCTCAAGAGAAATGATTATTCAAAATGTTTATGCTCGGCTTTCTCTTAATGATCGCAACCTACTCGATACTTCCTTTGCTGGTTCTTATATGCTGAAGACTATTGATTTCAAATGGGACTTATTGGAAAGAATTTAATGCAACTCTGAAGACTGGGGTTCCGACGATGGTAAGGAGTCAGGTATGACACCTAAGTTCGATTGTGTTAAATCTTTTATGGATACCGATGCTTTTCGTGGATTTAGCGCTAAGTATGGACTTGACTCTGAGATAGTAGCTTCTTTCTGTGAATCTTTTGCTACTCATGTTGATCTCCCTAAGGAGAAATGGTTTAAATATAATCCTCACATTGAAGTAAAAGTAGTTGCACCCATTACAGTTGAAGAAAAGACTGTCACCTATAGTGATCCTATTGTTCCTTCTACTTATGTTGAGAAACCCCCTTTTCCTGTTAGGATAAAGGATCATGCTAAAACTTTGGCTTTTGTTCATAAGAGTAATACTAGGACTTATACACCTCCTGAGCAAATCAAAGTTAAACCCAGTATTGCTATGGTTAAAGATCTCCTTGATGATGATTTAGATGCGCATGTTATTTATTTCTATGGTGAGACTGCTAATATTGCTAGACCAGATACTACATACATAGACCTGTGGTAGGCATGCCTGTTATTTCTGTTAAAATAGGAGATCATTTTTATCATGGCTTATGTGATATGGGTGCTAGTGCTAGCGCAATACCCTATGACTTATATAAAGAAATTATGCACGACATTGCACCCGTTGAATTGGAAGACATTGATGTTACTATTAATCTTGCTAATAGGGATACCATTAAACCAGTTGGGATTGTTAGAGATGTTGAAGTCTTGTGTGGGAAGGTTAATTATCCTGCTGATTTTCTTGTTCTTGGTTCCCCACAAGATGACTTTTGTCCCATTATTTTTGGCAGACCCTTCTTGAATACAGTTAATGCTAAGATTGATTGTGAAAAGGATAGTGTTACGATTGGCTTAGAGGGTATGTCTCATGAGTTTAATTTTTCTAAGTTTCGTAGACAACCTCGTGATAGAGAATCACCTAGTAAGGATGAGATTATTGGTCTTGCTTCTATTGCCGTGCCTCCTACTTATCTGTTAGAACAATATTTGCTTGACCATGAAAATGATATGTTTATGAAGGAAAGAAGGGAAATAGATGAAGTGTTCCTTAAACAGGAACCTATGCTTAAACACAACCTTCTCGTTGAAATTCTTGGGGATCACCCTCCACCCAAGGGTGATCCCGTGTTTGAACTCAAACCATTACCTGATAATCTTAAGTATGCTTATCATGATGAAAAGAAAATATATCCTACTATTATTAGTGCTAACCTTTCAGAGCAAGAAGAAGAAAGATTATTGAAAACTCTGAAGAAACACCGTGCTGCTATTGGATATACTCTGGATGATCTTAAGGGCATTAGTCCCACGTTATGCCAACACAAAATTACAGTGGAGAAAGATGCCAAACCAGTTAGAGATCCTCAACGACGACTGAATCCCAAGATGAAAGAAGTGGTAAGAAAGGAGATACTAAAGCTCCTTGAGGCAGGTATAATTTATCCCGTTGCTGATAGTTATTGGGTAAGCCCTGTCCATTGTGTTCCTAAAAAGGGAGGTATTACTGTCATTCCTAATGATAAAGATGAATTGATCCCGCAAAGAATTATTACAGGTTATAGCATGGTAATTGATTTCCGTAAATTAAATAAAGCTACTAAGAAAGATCATTACCCTTTACCTTTTATTGATCAAATGCTAGAAAGACTATCCAAACACACACATTTCTGCTTTCTAGATGGTTATTCTGGCTTCTCTGAAATACCCGTGTCAGCGGGGGATCAATCAAAAACTACCTTTACTTGCCCTTTCGGTACTTTTGCTTATAGACGTATGCCTTTTGGTTTATGTAATGCACCTGCTACCTTTCAAAGATGTATGATGGCTATATTCTCTGACTTTTGTGAAAAGATTTGTGAGGTGTTCATGGATGATTTCTCCGTTTAAGGATCCTCTTTTGATGATTGCTTGAGCAACCTTGATCGAGTTTTGCAGAGATGCGAAGACACTAGTCTCGTCTTGAATTGGGAAAAGTGCCACTTTATGGTTAATGAAGGCATTGTCTTGGGGCACAAGATCTCCGAGAGAGGTATTGAAGTTGATAAAGCTAAAGTTGATGCTATTGAGAAGATGCCATGTCCCAAGGACATAAAAGGTATAAGAAGTTTCCTTGGTCATGCCGGTTTTTATATGAGGTTCATTAAGGACTTTTCTAAAATGTCCAGGCCTCTGACTAATTTATTGCAAAAAGATTCCTTTTGTCTTTGATGATGATTGTGTAGAAGCATTTGAAATACTTAAGCAAGCTTTGATCACTGCGCCTATTGTTCAGCCACCTGATTGGAATTTACCTTTTGAAATTATGTGTGATGCTAGTGATTATGCTGTAGGTGTTGTTCTAGGGCAAAGAGTTGACAAGAAATTGAATGTTATCCAGTATGCTAGTAAGACTCTTGATACTGCCCAGGGAAATTATGCTACTACTGAAAAAGAGTTCTTAGCAGTTGTGATTGCATGTGATAAGTTTAGACCTTATATTGTTGATTCGAAAGTTACTATTCACATTGATCATGCTGCTATTAAATATATTATGGAAAAGAAAGATGCTAAGCCTAGACTCATTAGATGGGTTCTCTTGCTCCAAGAATTTGATTTGCATATTATTGAAAGGGAGCTGAGAATCCCGTTGCAGACAACTTATCTAGGTTAGAGAATGTTCTTGATGACCCACTGTCTATTGATGATAGCTTTCCTGATGAACAATTAGCGGTCATTAATGCTTCTTGTACTGCTCCTTGGTATGCTGATTATGCTAATTACATTGTTGCTAAGTTTATATCTCCTAGTTTCACATACCAGCAAAAGAAAAAGTTCTTTTATGATTTAAGACATTACTTCTGGGATGACCCACACCTTTATAAAGAAGGAGTACATGGTGTTATTAAATGTTGTGTACCTGAGCGAACAGGAACAGATCCTACGCAAGTGTCACTCTGAATCCTATGGAGGACACCACGCTGGAGATAGAACTGCACACAAGGTACTGCAATCTGGTTTTTATTGGCCTACTCTTTTCAAAGATGCTCGTAAATTTGTCTTATCTTGTGATGAATGTCAAAGAATCGGTAATATTAGTAGACGTCAAGAAATTCCTATGAATTATTCTCCTGTTATTGAACCGTTTGATGTATGGGGCTTTGATTATATGGGACATTTTCCTACCTCTAATGGTTACACACATATTTTAGTTGCTGTTGATTACGTTACTAAGTGGGTAGAAGCTATTCCAACTAGTAGTGCTGATCATAACACTTCTATTAAAATGCTTAAGGAAGTTATTTTTTCGAGGTTTGGAGTCCCTAGATATCTTATGACTGATGGTGGTTCACATTTTATTCATGGTGCTTTCCGTAAGATGCTTGCTAAGTATGATGTTAATCATAGAATCGCATCTCCTTATCACCCGCAGTCTAGTGGCCAAGTAGAGTTGAGAAATAGAGAGCTCAAATTAATTTTGCAAAAGACTGTCAATAGATCTAGAAAGAATTGGTCCAAAAATCTTGATGATGCATTATGGGCCTATAGAACTGCATACAAAAATCCTATGGGTATGTCTCCATATAAGATGGTTTATGGAAAAGCGTGTCATTTACCTCTTGAACTTGAACACAAAGCGTATTGGGATATTAAAGAGCTCAACTATGACTTCAAACTTGCCAGTGAGAAGAGGTTGTTTGATATTAGCTCACTCGATGAATGGAGAACCCAAGCCTATGAGAATGCCAAGCTATTCAAAGAAAATGTCAAACGTTGGCATGATAAAAGGATACAAAAGCGTGAGTTTAACGTAGGTGATTATGTGTTATTATTCAACTCTTGTTTAAGATTTTTTGCAGGAAAACTTCTCTCAAAATGGGAAGGTCCTTACGTTATCGAGGAGGTCTATCGTTCTGGTGCCATGAAAATCAACAACTTCGAAGGCACAAGTCCGAGGGTGGTGAACGGTCAAAGAATTAAATATTATATCTCAGGTAATCCTATCAATGTTGAAACTAATATTGTTGAAACCGTAAACCCGGAGGAATACATAAGGGACACTTTCCAGAACGTTCCAGACTCCAAAAAGGAATAGGTATGTGGTACGGTAAGTAAACCGACTCCAAAACAACTCCAATGGCAATTTTTATCAGTTTTGGAATATTTAAGAATTTTAGGAAGAAAGAAGTAGTCCGAGAGGGACACGAGGTCTCCACGAGAGTGGAGGGTGCGCCCACCCTTACTGGGCGCGCCCCCTATCTCGTGGACACCTCTTGTGCCTCACGGACTCTGTTTTCTTGCACGTTACGTATTTTGGTCGGTAAAAAATCATTATATAAACTCCCGAAGGTTTTGACCACCGTATCATGCAAATATCCTCTGTTTTCGTTTCGAGCTGTTTTTGTTGCGGATTTATAGCATTATGTCATCTCAGGATTCGGAAGGGGAAAGCTATGTGGCTGATTACCTTGCAGACCCTAAGGTCTACGGGGACTTGGAGCATGATGGCTGGACCTCTGAAGAAGAAGAAGAAGATTACGAGCCTAAGGGAAAGGAGGAGACGAGTTCAGACGAGGACGAAACCCCATTACCTCAACCTGGGGATATGCATGTGGAGTTCAAAAAGTCAAGCCTTCCTGATAGAGCAAAGAAGCCAAAGATCGAGTTTATCCCTTTTCGTCTCTTGTAGGAAAATAAATAGGAATTGTGCAAAAGAGTATTAAACCTTGAGCAGGAGATCAAGGACCTAAAGAGAAAAATACTATACTCAAGCGTAAATTGAGGGACAAGCCTACATCATCAACAACTCCTACTTCACCAACCGCGAAGAAGGAGACATAATCACATGGGTATGTGCACTCCCCTTGGCAACTGCCAAAGCTTGGGGGAGGTGCCCCGGTATCGTATCACCATCACACTTCTATCTTTACCGTTTTATTTAGTTCAATCCTTTTAGTAGTATCTTGATCTAGTAGATTGAAGTTTTGATATCAAGTAGTTTTGAGTTTTGCTTTATGATCTCTTTATGTAATCGAGTCCGTGAGCTATCTATAATAAAGATTAGTGTTGAGTCAAGGGCTTTGCTATGTTGCTATGATCTTGAGAAAGTAGAAAGAATAAAAGAGTTCATGTTGATCTTATGGTTAGTGATAACTTCACACATAGAAAGTATGAGGCATAAAAGTTGTTGAGAGTTGATGAACGTAGTTTTGCTCATCCTTGCAATTAATAGGAAGTCACTAGTAGAAAAAGAGTCAAACGTGAAGCACATTAGTGCCTGTTTGTATTAGAGCCAGCACAGATGTATACATTAGTGCCGGTTCCAACGGCTAGCCGGGCCGCTCTCATTAGTACCGGTTCGTGGCTAACCTTTAGCACCGGTTCATGCCACGAACCGGTACTAATGAGAGTGGTGGCAGGATGTTGTCAGTCTGGGCCCCCTCCAGCACCTTTAGTACCGGTTCTTGGCATGAACCGGTACTAAAGGTCGTCCTACATAAACCCTTCGTCCACCCGAGCTCGCTCTGTTCTTCCCCTTTCCCCTCTCCTCTCTGTTCTTCCCCTCTTCCTCTCGAGCTCATCACACATTTTGCCCAAAATTTGTCAAGATTTGAAGGCCCCCATCCATTCAAATGATCACAAAGGTTAGCAACTTTGTCCTTTCATCTCTCATTGCTAGATTAGCTCTTGCAATGCTTTATATAGTTATTAATTTGTGAGTTTAGTAATTTGGGAGGAAATATATATATGTGCTAGTATTTGATTTGTATGCAATTTGAGGTCAAAAATAACACTTAGTTTGCATATGTAGGTGTGGTTTACTTAGTGCCTTCTAAATCTCCGTCGTAACCACCGTCGATCGCCCGCACCGTCCCGTCGTCGGCACCACCTTGTGGTGAGCCACTTGTTCATGAAATTTTATATAAAAAATTAATGTTTGTGTTATTTGGATATATAGTTACTCGTATAATAATTATCTTACCCGTACGTTGTTTGTTATACATAGTGCCATGGTTTTGATATCCGTCCCCGTCGGCCCTCGTCCTTGTTATGATTCGGATGTGGTATATTCTCTTTTAAAACTATTTGTTGCATTTCGTGTTTATGACAAATTATGCCCATCAAGTTGACATAGATATTTTTATCTAGGAGGTATGTGAACCGGAAATTCCAACCGACCATATTGTCGAGAGGTTAAATTTAGTTGAAAGAGAAAATGAGTACTTGAAAGAAAAATTGAAAAGAATTGAGGGGGAGAAGATGGAATTGGAGTTGCATGTTGCCGATGTCGTCGATGATCACAAGATCAAGATGGAGAAAATGCGCTTGAAGATTAGAAAGATTAGAAAATATGCCATCAATAGTGAGGCTTGGTATCATTATGCTGTTGGATCAATTGTTACCTTAGTTGCAATCTTGATCGCATTTGTTGTTGCATTTAAATGCTTTAGCTAGAGAGTTATTTGTTTGTTGCATTTAAGTGTTGTATGAACTTTATGTATGAACTTGTATTAATTTGGTCTATTCGGTGTTGTGTAATGAAGATGAGCCGGCAATGGATGTACGATGACCGATGCTCTCCCCAGTTTGTTGAGGGCGTGCATACTTTTCTGCTTGCGGCTGAGGCAAACAAGCGGGCAGATGGTTTTATGCCTTGTCCATGTGCTGGCTGTAAGAATGGTCGCAATTACTCTACGTCAAGAACCATTCACATCCACCTATTTGAGTCCGGTTTCATGCCCCACTATAATGTTTGGACCAAGCACGAAGAAAGAGGGGTTATGATGGAAGACAATGAAGAAGAAGAGGACGATGACAGCTATCCTGGCCATGGGTTCCCTGAATACAATGATACAACAATGGGGGAAGAAGCTGAGCCGGTAATGCAGGAAGAAGCTGAGCCGGCAATGCAGGAAGAAGCTGAAGAAGAGGCATCAGATGAGCCCGTTGATGATCTAGGTCGGGCCATTGCTGATGCGAAGAGAAACTGCGCAAGTGATTTGGAGAAGAAGAAGTTGCAGCGCATGTTAGATGATCACAAAAAATTGTTGTACCCGAATTGCGTAGGTGACAAGAAAAAGCTGGGCACCACACTGGAATTGCTGCAATGGAAGGCAGAGAATGGTGTATCTGACAAGGGATTTGGAAAGTTGCTGGTAATGATAAAGGATATGCTTCCAAAGGACAACGAATTGCCCGAGAGTATGTACGAAGCAAAGAAGGCTGTCTTCCCTCTAGGGTTAGAGGTGCAGAAGATACATGCATGCCCTAATGATTGCATCCTCTACCGCGGTGAGTACGAGGATTTGAACGCTTGCCCGGTATGTGGTGCATTGTGCTATAAGATCAGCCGCGATGAGCCTGATGTCGAGGGCGAGCGCCCCAGGAACAAGATTCCTGCCAAGGTGATGTGGTATTCTCCTATAATACCACGGTTGAAACGTTTGTTCCAAAACAAAGAGCATGCCAAGGCGATGCGATGGCACAGAGAAGACCATAAGAAAGACGGAAAGTTGAGAGTACCCGCTGCCGGGTCGCAGTGGAGAAAAATCGAAAGAAAGTACGGGAAGGAGTTTGCAGATGACGCAAGGAGCGTATGGTTTGGTCTAAGCGCAGATGGCATTAATCCTTTTGGGGAGCAGAGCAGCAACCATAGCACCTGGCCTGTGACTCTATGTTTGTATAACCTTCCTCCTTGGTTGTGCATGAAGCGGAAGTTCATTATGATGCCAGTGCTCATCCAAGGCCCTAAGCAACCCAGCAACGACATTGATGTGTACCTAAGGCCATTAGTTGAAGAACTCTTACAACTGTGGAATGGAACAGGTGTACGTGCATGGGATGAGCACATGGGGGAAGAATTTGACCTAAAGGCGTTGCTGTTCGTGACCATCAATGATTGGCCTGCTCTCAGTAACCTTTCAAGACAGACAAACAAGGGATACAGCAGATGCACGCACTGTTTGGATGATACCGACAGTATATATTTGAATAGTTGTAAGAAGAATGTGTACCTGGGACATCGTCGATTTCTTCCGAGCAGGCATCCCGTAAGAAAGAAAGGCAAGCATTTCTTGAGCTTGCGTTGGTTTTCCTTGAAGAGGAAAGGGTGATGCAGCAAAGTAGTGTAAGTATTTTCCTCAGTTTTTGAGAACCAAGGTATCAATACAGTAGGAGGCTCCTCAGAAGTCCCACGCACCTACACAAACAAACAAGAACCTCGCAACCAACGCAATAAAGGGGTTGTCAATCCCTTCACGGCCACTTGCGAAAGTGAGATCTGATAGAGATAATATGATAAGATAAATATTTTTGGTATTTTTATGATATAGATTGGAAAAGTAAAGATGCAAATAATAGTAGATGGAAAACTTACATGATAGAAGATAGACCCAGGGGCCATAGGTTTCACTAGCGGCTTCTCTCAAGATAGCATAAGTATTACGGTGGGTGAACAAATTACTGTCGAGCAATTGATAGAAAAGCGCATAGTTATGAGATTATCTAGGCATGATCATCTATATAGGCATCACATCTGTGACAAGTAGACCGACTCCTGCCTGCATCTACTACTATTACTCCACACATCGACCGACTCCTGCCTGCATCTAGAGTATTAAGTTCATAAAGAACAGAGTAACACATTAAGAAAGATGACATGATGTAGAGGGATAAACTCATGCAATATGATATAAACCCCATCTTTTTATCCTCAATGGAAACAATACAATAAGTGCCTTGCTGCCCCTGCTATCACTAGGAAAGGACACCGCAAGATTGAACCCAAAGCTAGGCACTTCTCCCATTGCAAGAAAGATCAATCTAGTATGCCAAACCAAACTGATAATTCGAAGAGACTTGCAAACATAACTTAATCACACATAAAAGAACTCAGAGGTGATTCAAATATTTCTCATAGATAAACTTGATCATAAACCCACAATTCATCGGATCTTGACAAACACACCGCAAAAAGAGTTACATCAAATAGATCTCCAAGAAGATCAAGGAGAACTTGGTATTGAGAATCAAAGAGAGAGAAGAAGCCATCTAGCTAATAACTATGGACTTGAAGGTCTTTGGTAAACTACTCACAACTCATCGGAAGGGCCTTGGAGATGATGTAGAGGCCCTCTGTGGTCGATTCCCCCTCCGGCGGAGCGCCGGCGAAGGCTCCAAGATGGGATCTCGCAGATATAAAAGGTTACGGCGGTGGAAATACTTTTTTGTGGTCCTCCTCGATGGTTTCAGGGTACATGGGTATATATAGGAGGAAGAAGTAGGTCGGTGGATGCTTGAGGGGCCCACAAGGGTGGGGGGCGTGCCCACCTCCAGGGGGCGTGCCGGGCACCCTTGTGGCCGCCTCCTCTATTACTTGACGTCCACTCCAAGTCCCCTGGATCACGTTTGTTCCAAAAAGATCGCCTCCGAAGGTTTCATTCCGTTTGGTCCGTTCGATATTCCTTTCCTTCGAAACACTGAAATAGGAAAAAAAACAGCAATTCGGGCTGGGCCTCCGGTTAGTAGGTTAGTCCCAAAAATGATATAAAAGTGTAAAGTAAAGCCCATAAACATCCAAAACGGGTAATATAATAGCATGGAACAATCAAAAATTATAGATACGTTGGAGACATATCAGCGATGCGGTCCAACCAGTCCTCATAGAGGTCGTCGACCGGGCGGTAGCGCAGGAGCTCGCGTGCCATGAGCAGTGCGGCCTGCGCGTCCGTGGGAGCGCGACGAGCATGAGATGATGAGCCGGCTGGGGTCAGCGATGGAGTGGCGGTACGACCATCCCGCCGCACCGAGGGCTGCAGTGAGGACGCCTGCTGCTCATTTCCCGCCAGGCCAGTGGTGGCGTTGGCGGCGGGTGATGGGGAACGAAGGGGAGGCCCGCCGACAGGAGCTGTCTGGGCGACACGGGCGGCGAGGGCAGCCCGGCGCTCAGCGCGGGCTCGACACGCATCCGCCATGGATGCAATGAAGTGATGGGACGCGGATTGGCGGGAGGAAGGCTTCGGCGCACCCCTACCTGGCACGCCAAATGTCAGATTTCGGGTTCCGGCAAAACCCTAGAGGTTCAAACACTGGGGTGCGCACGAAGATCTCTCCTCCCCCTAGCACTCTCCCTCACCGCAGTCACAAGGCTTAGTGCGTCGAACTCACAGAACAAAGGGACACAAGATTTATACTGGTTCGGGCCACCGATGTGGTGTAATACCCTACTCCAGTGTGGTGTGGTGGATTGCCTCTTGGGCTAAGGAAGAACTAGTATAGGGGAAGAACATCCTCCTAAGGAGAGGTGCTCTTGTGCTCAGTGAGCTTGTGTGGTCGAGGATGATCTGAATGGCCTTGGATCCGTCCTCCCCGTTCTACTGTGGTGGCTAGCCCTATTTATAGAGGCCCTGGTCCTCTTCCCAAATGATGGTAGGAAGGGATGCCACAATCGCCAAATTTGAAGGGAGACAACTAGTACAAGTTATCCTGACTAAAGGTGGTCTTCGCCTGCCAAAGGCTCTGGTGGTGACGCCATCTTGGGCTCCACGGTGACCTCCGTCCTATCCTCCTGCTGGTCTTGGTCTCGTTGCACTGATATGGAAACCTTTGCCTGATGCCTTGGGACTCCTCGCCTGTGCTTGCCTCTTTAGCACCAAAGAGGAAACAAGGACACTGTGCGCGGGTGCGCCCGCCTGGCCCCAATCGTCATGGCTTACGTCACAGGAACTCGCGAGGTGCCCCTTGCCTTGACCTCTCCGCCCCTTGCGAGCCAGCCTGGTGAGGTCGCCCCCGAGGAGGTCTTGCACCGTCCGCCCCGTGAGGCTTGGTCCCTCGTGAGGGTCTTGAGTGTTTGCTGGTGAAGATGGGCCATACAGGGCCGCTGGTGGAGCCACACCCTGGGCCGCAGGCAGGCAAGTCTGGGGACCCCTGTTCCTAAGACGCCGACAACTTCGGCCGATGCTCCAGCGTCCATCAAAAAGCTATCAAATAGAAATAAAAGAAAATAAACCATAATCACAAAACCAAAAGAAGAACAAAGAGGGAGTTATAGGATCAGTCTCAGGGTTGCAAGATCGGGCCTTGGCCAGAATCAAGACCATTGATGCGCTCACCTTTCCTTCTTTGGGAGAGAAGAACAATGGCAGAAGCAGCTCGGGGTTTTCTTGAAGAAATGAGGAACAAGATGAGGGAGAAGCGAGTTGGGGTTTTCTTCAAGAGAGGAAGCTGAGGGAGAAGAGTGAAATGATGGTTGCTTCATCCGTCCAACTTACTACTGGAAAGGAGGGGGTTTTGTGATTTGATGGCTCATTGGGCATTACTGCGGTGCATCGATCGGGGTAGTCTACCGTGCAGTTGGGCACTCTACTACAGAGTAATTTAGTGCATGGCTAGTGGACCCCGATGCTGGTTGTCCCACACGTCGGCGAAAGTGAGTAGTAAGGTTCCCGATGACCATCGAGGAGGATCCGCACGGTAGAGCGTGTCCACTGTTTTTCTGAAGAAAAAATGATTACAGCAAGTGTTTCCAATCTTACAATGGAGGAGTGCGAAACACGGCAGCCACTTGAACTTACACAGTGCTCTTACTACGGCATGTGCAGTGGTTCATACGTCAGTACTACATAATCTTGTAGCTAGTGTAGTAAGATATGACGATAACAAATGATGTTGTGCGCATGTCAACTATATGCTCAATCGCCATGCAAGTCTCCATTGGAAATTGAAAGTGCAACTATCCCTAAGTGGTTTTGGTAATTCCTAACAACATATAGCTCATTGAGCTAATGCTATTTCAAGATAAATATTTCAGGAAAGCTCAATGATTGGCATGGCATGGATTAAGAAAGTGGACCCCTCAAAATGCTAAGGACAAAGGGATTGGCTCAAGCTCAAAGCACAAGACTCTACATTTTACTTTTAGTGATCCAAGATCACATTGAGTCCATAGGAAAAGCCAATACTATTAAGAGGGGGTGAGGTGTTGCTTAATGAGTTTCTTGGTCAAAATGCTTAGTGATATGCTCCAAAGCCCTCAACTATTTTCTCATATCCACATATGTCCCAAACCAAAAGTCAAACTCGGCCCCACCGATTTGATCTATCTGGCGTCACCGAGTTCTCTTGACATAGCCACTGCCAGAAATCCTAGTCTTTTCGGTCTCACCGATAGGGATCTCGGTCACACCAAGATGGGATTGTAATCTCTCTATTTCCCTTCGTAACGTTTTGGTCAAACCGAGATGAGTGATCGGTCCCACCGAGATTGCAATGCAAACTCTCTGTTTCCCCTTCGTTACATTTCGGTCCAACTGAGATGAGAGAATCGGTCCCACCAAGTTTGCCTAACCAACTCTCTGGTTAGTCTATTACCAAAATCAGTCTCACCGAGTTTGTGTAATCGGTCTCACCGAGATTATGTAATGCCTTAACCGTAACAAAATCGGTCCTACCGAGTTGACATGTCGGTCCAACCAAAAATCCTAACGTTCACATTTTGAACTAAATCGGTCTGACCGAGTTCTCTGAATCGGTCCCACCGAGTTTGGTGATTTGTGTGTAATGGTTAGATTTTGTGTGGAGGCTATATATACCCCTCCACCCACTCTTCATTCATGGAGAGAGCCATCAGAACATGCCTGCACTTCTAACATACATTTTCTGAGAGAGAACCACCTACACTTGTTTTGAGGTCAAGATATTCCATTCCAACCACATAAATCTTGATCTCTAGCCTTCCCCAAGTTGCTTTCCACTCAAATCATCTTTCCACCAAATCCAATCCTATGAGAGAGAGTTGAGTGTTGGGGAGACTATCATTTGAAGCACAAGAGCAAGGAGTGTTCATCATCAACACACCATTTGTTACCTCTTGGAGAGTGGTGGCTCCTAGATTGGCTAGGTGTCACTTGGGAGCCTCCGTCAAGATTGTGGAGTTGAACTAAGTAGTTTGTAAGGGCAAGGAGATCGCCTACTTCGTGAAGATCTACCCGAGTGAGGCAAGTCCTTCATGGGCGACGACCATGGTGAGATATACAAGGTTGCTTCTTCATGGACCCTTCGTGGGTGGATCCCTCCGTGGACTCGCGCAACCGTTACCCTTCGTGGGTTGAAGTATCCATCAACGTGGATGTACGATAGCACCACCTATCGGAACCACAGATAAAAAATCTTCATGTCAACATTGCATTTGCTCTCTCAAACTCCTCCCTTTAGCTTCATATGCAATTGTTTTACATTCCGCTGCTATACTATTAGAATTGCATGTGTAGGTTGATTACTTGAGTTGTGCTAAGTTGCTAAAATCTGCTAAGACTTAAAATTGGGAAAAGGCTAGATTTTTATTTGGTCAAGTAGTTTAATCACCCCCCCACTAGACATACTTTCGATCCTACAAGTGGTATCAGAGCTTTGGTCTCCATTTGCTTTGATTTCCATAGCTTTTGGTGGTCATAGCCTTGGTGTCACAACCTAGGAGAGTATGGCGTCTAGCGAGGGAAATTACCACCGTAGAGGTCCTTACTTTGATGGTACTAATTTTGCTAGTTGGAAGCATAAGATGAAAATGCATATTATTGGACATAACCCTGCTGTTTGGGCTATTGTGTGTATTGGCTTGCAAGGTGAATTCTTTGATGAGAGAGAACCAAACCGTGAAGCTACCGCGGAAGAGTTGAAGATGCTGCAATACAATGCTCAAGCTTGTGATATTCTCTTCAACGGATTCTGCCCCGAAGAATTCAACAAAATCAGCCGTCTTGAGAATGCAAAGGAAATTTGGGATACTTTGATTGATATGCATGAAGGTACCGACTCCGTCAAGGAATCCAAATTGGATGTGCTTCAAAGTCAACTTGACAAGTTCAAAATGAAGGATGGTGAAGGTGTCGCTGAATACTCTAGGCTTGCTCTCATCACAAATGATATTGCCGGCTTAGGAAGTGAAGATATGACCGATAGATTCATCATCAAGAAGATCCTAAGAGCCTTGGATGGAAAATATGATACCGTGTGCACATTAATCCAAATGATGCCCAACTACAAAGATCTCAAGCCAACAGAAGTCATTGGAAGAATTATTGCTCATGAGATGTCACTCAAGGATAAGGAAGAGCTTCACAACAAGTCAAGTGGTGCTTACAAAGCCTCATGTGAAGCTCCCACATCATCAAGTGATAAGCAAACCTTCAATGAAAAATTGAGCCTAATGGTCAAGAACTTCAACAAATTCTACAAGAGTAGAAGCAAGGAAAGAAGCTCCAAGTCAAGGTCCTACAATGAAAAGAGATCTTCAAGTCGTGAACGAAATTGCTACAATTGTGGAAGACCCAGACACTATTCCAATGAGTGTACGACTCCCTACAAAAGAAGAGAAGATTCTCCCAAAAGAAGAAGTAGAAGAGAAGAAACACCACCAAGAGAAAGACGGAGTAGAGATGATCGTTATGAACGAAGACCCTCTCGGAGAAGCAAGGATTCGGAAAAGAAGGAAAAATCATCAAAGAGCTACACAAGAAGAAGACATCAAGCTCATGTTGGTGAATGGGTATCCGGCTTCGACTCCGGCAATCACTCCGAAAGAAGTTATCAATCCGACTGCGAATATACTCAAGATGAAGGTGTTGCCAGTCTAGCACTTGTGTCAACCAACTCCTATGACATATTTGATCCACCAAATGAAGGAATTGGAAGATGCTTCATGGCTAAAGGTCCAAAGGTAACACACCCCAAGTATGTTGATTTCAATAGTGATGAAGATGATTTGCTAGGAGATGATGATCTACTTGTTGACAACTCTAGTTATGAAAACTATGATGAACTTGCTATTAATCATGCTAATCAAGATAAAACGAATGATGATGATAAGAAGGAGATTGAGCATCCAACTAAATAACTAAACACTCTTAAGTTAGCTCATGAAACTACCTTGGAAGATCATCGAGAACTTTTAAAGACTCATGAGAAGCTACACTTTGAAAAGCTCAACCTTGAGCAAGAGCATGAGTTCTTAAAGGCAATCAATGATGATCTTCGCGAGAAAAGTTCTTCTTACATTGCCAAGAGTTTACTCTTGTCTACTTACATACCACAAGTTAAATCTACCAACAAAAGCAAGAAAGACTCTTCCTCTAGTAGTAACATTAATCATGCTAAATCCAATGACGTTGCTTCTAGTAGTTCTCTTAATTACACTAATGATTCTCTTACACAAGTTACACTTGAGCAAGAAAATAGCTTATTGAAGGGAATTATAGAGAAAGGTGTTTACAAGAGCCTTGCCGGAAGTAAGCAATTTGAGGAAATTGTACGCAAGTAAGGAAGGCACCGGAAAAATCAAGGTGTTGGTTTTGAACGAAAGTTCAATGCTAATGGAGTTGAGTGGGAAGAAGATCAATACCCCAAGACGAAGTTTGTTCCTCAACAAGAGAAGTATGATCCTACTTCTTTCCAAGGAACACAAGCTCAAGATGATCTTCCACCACAAGACCACAGGCAAAAAGGCAAGGACAAGATTCAAGAGGAGATTGATGCATTTGAAGAAGCTCCCAAGGCCTTGGTCAAGTGGTTTCCCAAGACTTCATCAAGTACGACTACAACCCCAAGGATTCCCATCAAGATGGTGTGGATCCCGAAGAATAAGAACTAGAGAGTTCTTGAGGGTGACTCCGCCAACATACTTCACTCTTATCATTTTGGCGAGGACAAGTGCAAACAACTTCCATATCTTGCACTAGTTAAAGGAGTCACAAACCCTCTTGTTGGTAAGACAAGGGACAAGGTAACCTAATGCATTCATGGACATCATCCTATGTGAACATCACTCTATGTCTATGGATATCCTTGTTTGTTCCTTGTGGGACCACTACAAAAAAATACACTTCCGTGATGATACGTGT
Source organism: Triticum aestivum (assembly GCF_018294505.1). Lineage (NCBI taxonomy): Eukaryota > Viridiplantae > Streptophyta > Magnoliopsida > Poales > Poaceae > Triticum > Triticum aestivum. The sequence goes on from NC_057807.1 coordinate 107,097,077, forward strand.
TTGTCACAGTAGGTCGCCTTTTTTGTCATGCATGTACATCCATGATGATTTTATGATAGAATCAAGATAGTCATACCTGTGCTATCATAGAAGTGTTCCATGACATTACAAAAATTATCATCACGGAAGTGTCCACTTCCATGACACTAAATCACGCATCACATAAGTGCTTTCGTCAAGGGTGACCGACACGTGGCATCCACCGTAACGGAACATCGTTAAGCTATCAGGTCCGGTTCTGGATCCGATAACCCATTAACAGCCCGGACCAATGGGGACTTTCCACGTGTAAAATCATCATTGGCTGGAGGAAACACATGTTAGCTCCGCGTTGGCACAGGTGTCACTCTTCCAATGGGCGAGACGCGCCTATGATATGTTGACACATGGACCGGCCCATAAAGTCTAAATGGGCCGGTCCAACTAAAGTCCCACAAGATTTTGCAGACCATAATGGGCCGGCCCAGCTAAAGGCCCATGAGATTTTGCGAACCATAATGGGCTGGCCCAGCTAAAGGCCCACAAGATTTTGCGGGCCATAACGAGCCGGCCCAGGTAAAGGCCCACAAGATTTTTGTGTGCCATAATGGGCTGGCCTAGGTAAAGGCCCACAAGATTCTTGCGGATCATAATGGGCCGGCCCAGCTAAAGGCCCACAAGATTTCGCCGACATTAATGGGCCGGCCCAGCTGTAGGCCCACAAGATTTTGAGGACCCTAGTAGGCCGGCCCATTAACTGGCTGCCATGTTTTGGGCCAAATGCCGGCCCATATTTGATGCGGTCCATTAATGGCCTGCCATGTTCCGGGCCTAATAATGGCACATATGAGTTCTGGCTCGTTAAAAGCCTACCACGTTTTGGGACAAATTATGGCCCAGATCAAGTCTGACCCTTTAAGAGGCTTTGGGCTAAATTATGGCCCATATCAGATTCGGCCCGTCAACTGGACGCTATGCTTTTGGGCCCACTTGCTAAAGGCCCATTTAGTAATTTAGCCTGATATTAGTTTCGGCCTGTTAAGGGCCCGTTTAACATTTCGGCCCTATATTAATTTCCGCCTGTTAAAAGCCCGTCATATAGTTGGGCCTAACTGCGGCCCAGTTTGCATCCGGCCTGCTCGCAGCCGATATCTGATTGGGCCAAACAAGGACCAAGACAATTTTGGCCTGTTAAAAGCCCGTGATTTGATTCGCACAATCATGGGCCGCGGTCCATTTCGGGCTGCTGCCTGCTCGTGAGCTATTCGGCACGTTTCAGGCCCAACCTACTTCTTAGCCTCCTAAAAGCCCATTGAATTTTCTTGCGAAAAGAGGGTCGGGGGTTACTTGGCCTATTAAAGGCCCGAATCTACTAGTGGGCCAGTTTACTTTTGGCCTTCTAACGGACCAAGATGATGGGGCCCATGATGCGGATCATACATCATGATTGCATGACGGCCCGATAATGTACCATAATTTTACGGTTTGGCCGGTTTACTGCGAAGACAGGATATATATATATACAGTAAAATAACTGCATCATCGTGAATAAGAAAAAACCTAGACTATACAATGAAGAAATTACGGCATATTACATCCACTGGGCAACAAAGTTCGCCACTATGATAATAAAGCACAAGCAGACAGCAGATTGCATACACTGGGCATCAAAGATCGCCACCAGTGCAAATAAACACGCCGACAAAATAATATACAAAACCGAAAACACTTCAATAGAGTTCAAGAAAGGTTAGCCCTGCTGGGGAGCTACAGCGCAAGCAGCTGAGCAAGCTGATGAGACTGTTCTTGTTCAACACTTATATCTTCCTCACTCTGAAAGATAAACAAGCAGACAGATGATAGGTTTTGCACATAAAAGTATCAGTGCTGACAATTCATCACATTTCTTACTAACGAATAAAGTGACATGATACGTCTCCAACGTATCTATAATTTATGAAGCATTCATGCTATTTTATTATCTGTTTTGAATGAGTATGGGCTTTATTATACACTTTTATATTACTTTCGGGACTAACCTATTAACCGGAGGCCCAGCCCATATTGCTGTTTTATTGCCTATTTCAGTATTTCGAAGAAAAGGAATATCAAACGGAGTCCAAACGGAATGAAACCTTTGGGAGCATGATTTTTAGGAATAATATGATCCGAGAGACTTGGAGTTCACGTCAGAAGAGCATCGAGGAGGCCAGGAGACAGGGGGGCATGCCCTACCCTCTCGTGGGCCCCTCGAGGCTCCCCCGACCGACTTCTTTCGCCTATATAAGCCTACGTACCCTAAAAACATCGATACAGAAGATAGATTGGGAGTTCCGCCGCCGCAAGCCTATGTAGCCACCAAAAACCTCTCAGGAGCCCGTTCCGGCACCCTGCCAGAGGGGGAACCCATCACCGGTGGCCATCTTCATCATCCCGGCGCTCTCCATGACGAGGAGGGAGTAGTTCACCCTCGGGGCTGAGGGTATGTACCAGTAGCTATGTGTTTGATCTCTCTCTCTCTCTCTCTCTCTCTCTCTCTCTCGTGTTCTCTCTATGGCACGATCTTGATGTATCGCGAGCTTTGCTATTATAGTTGGATCTTATGATGTTTCTCCCCCTCTACTCTATTGTAATGGATTGAGTTTTCCCTTTGAAGTTATCTTGTCGGATTGAGTCTTTAATGATTTGAGAACACTTGATGTATGTCTTGTCATGTTTATCTGTGGTGACAATGGGATATCACGTGCCACTTGATGTATGTTTTGGTGACCAACTTGCGGTTCCGCCCATGAACCTATGCATAGGGGTTGGCACACGTTTTCTTGACTCTCTGGTAGAAACTTTGGGGCACTCTTTGAAGTACTTTGTGTTGGTTGGATGAATTTGAGATTGTGTGATGCATATCTTACGAGTTTTCTGTTGAGTTTTGTGTTGTGAAGTTTTCAAGTTTTGGGTAAGGATTCGATGGACTATGGAATAAGGAGTGGCAAGAGCCTAAGCTTGGGGATGCCCAAGGCACCCCAAGGTAATATTCAAGGACAACCAAGAGCCTAAGCTTGGGGATGCCCCGGATGGCATCCCCTCTTTCGTCTTCGTTCATCGGTAACTTTACTTAGAGCTATATTTTTATTCACCACATGATATGTGTTTTGCTTGGAGCGTCATTTTCTCTTGTTAGTATTTGCTTGCTGTTATTTAGAATAATGTTTGGCATCTTTAGTTTCAATAAAAATGTCAAGGATAGCCTTTACCATGCTTATTTTGCTAGTATACATGTTGCTGTTTGAAAACAGAAAGTTTACCGCTGTTGCAAAAATTCCCTAGAAAAGTCATAGAATGATATAATGTTTAAACCTGTTGCATAATAAGCTCAGATAAATTTACTACAGTGGGAATTTTTTCTCATAATTTTTGGAGTTAGGGAAGTATTGATACTCTTGCATTCTTTACAGGCTATACTGTTTTGGCAGATTGCTGTTATGTTTGCATTGTTTGCATATGTTTGCTTGTTTAATGATTCTATTTGAGGATAGGAGTATTAAATATGAAGAGGCATTTTGTATGCAATGTTGAATAATAATTTTAGTGATTTGTTACAGTAGAAAATGATAAGGTTTTGCATTGGTTTATACTAAGCCATCTCATGAGTTCTTGTTGAGTTTGTTGTGGATGAAGCTTTTGATAAAAAGAGAAACCATGATATGAGAGGAATTAAGGAGACACAAAAGTTCAAGCTTGGGGATGCCCAAGGCACCCCAAGATAATATTTCAAGAAGTCTCAAGCATCTAAGCTTGGGGATGCCCCGGTAGGCATCCCACCTTTCTTCTTCAACAACTACCGGTTAGTATCGGTTGAGCCTAAGTTTTTGCTTCTTCACATGAGTTGTGCTATCCTTGCAATGTCATTTTATTTTGTTTTGCTTGCTGTTTGAATGAAATACCAAGCTCTGAAATTCTTAAATGAGAGAGAGTCTTCACATAGTTACATAATTATTTAGCTACTCATTGATCTTCACTTTTATCTTTTTGGAGTAGTTTTTCATTTACTCGTGTGCTTCACTTACATCCTATGAGTAAATGGTTGAATGAGTTGAATGTCATAAATCTGAAATAATATATGCCTCATTTTCTTATCCCATGGGGAGTAATGACTTCACATCTAAGAAGTAGAGGTTGTAAATTTATTGAAGGTTAGCAAGCATTGTATTGGTCATTTGAACAATTCATGAAAGAATATTGAAGGAAGAGAGATTTCACATATAAATATACTATCGTAGACATCTTTTATAATTGGGAGCACTCATTAAGTATGACATGTTAAAGAGTTGATGTTGGACAAGGAAGACAACATAATGGGTTATGTTTTCCGACATCTCAGTTAAAGTATATTGTCATGGATCATTCAAACATGTTGAGCTTGCCTTTCCCCCTCATGCTAGCCAAATTCCTTGCACCAAGTAGAGATACTACTTGTGCTTCCAAATATCCTTAAACCCGGTTTTGCCATGAGAGTCCACCATACCTACCTATGGATTGAGTAAGATCCTTCAAGTAAGTTGTCATCGGTGCAAGCAATAAAAATTGCTCTCTAAATATGTATGATCTATTAGTGTGAAGAAAATAAGCTTTATACGATCTTGTTATGGAAGCAATAAAAGCGATGAAATGCACAATAAAGGTCCATATACAAGTGGCAATATAAAGTGACGTTCTTTTGCATTAAGATTTTGTGCATCCAACCCTAAAAGCGCATGACAACCTCTGCTTCCCTCTGCGAAGGGCCTATCTTTTACTTTATGTCTTTTACTTTATGCAAGAGTCAAGGTGATCTTCACCTTTCCCTTTTTCATTTTATCCTTTGGAAAGCACCTCATGTTGGAAATATATATATCCAATTGGATGTAAGTTAGCATGAACTATTATTGTTGACATCACCAAAAGGTGAATACGTTGGGAGGCAACACTATAAGCCCCTATATTTCTCAGTGTCCGATTAAAACTCCATAACCATTAGTATTGCATGAGTGTTAGCAATTGTGGAAGACTATATGATAGTTGAGTATGTGAAGTTTGCTAAATCAAAGCTCTGACATAGACCCTTCCTGAAAATAGGATGAATTGCAATTGTTTGATGACTGAGAACATAGTTTGCTAGTTTTCAAGAAAGTTTATGGTCTATGATTTAACATGTGAATAGTTTGTTACTTGTTCGTGAGAAGTTTTATGAGATGAACTACTGTTATGACATATAATCATGCTAGAAAAGGTGATTGAAATTATCATTGATCAAACTTGTGCACCTTCTAGCATTCACACTTCATAAATTCTTTCTTTTATCATTTACCTACTTGAGGACGAGTAGGAATTAAGCTTGGGGATGATGATACGTCTCCAACGTATCTATAATTTATGAAGCATTCATGCTATTTTATTATCTGTTTTGAATGATTATGGGCTTTATTATACACTTTTATATTACTTTTGGGACTAACCTATTAACCGGAGGCCCAGCCCATATTGCTGTTTTATTGCCTGTTTCAGTATTTCGAAGAAAAGGAATATCAAACGGAGTCCAAACGGAATGAAACCTTCATGAGCATGATTTTCGGAAAGGATATGATCCGGGAGACTTGGAGTTCAAGCCAGGGAAGGTTCAAGGAAGCCAGGAGATAGGAGGGCGCGCCCCTGTCTCTTGGGCCCCTCGAGGCTCCCCCGACCGACTTCTTTCGCCTATATAAGTCCACGTACCCTAAAAACATCAAAGACAAAGATAGATCGGGAGTTCCGCCGCCGCAAGCCTCTGTAGCCACTAAAAACCTCTCGGGAGCCCGTTTCGGCACCCTGCCGGAGGGGGAATCCCTCACCGGTGGCCATCTTCATCATCCCGGCGCTCTCCATGACGAGGAGGGAGTAGTTTACCCTCAGGGCTGAGGGTATGTACCAGTAGCTATGTGTTTGATCTCTCTCTCTCTCATGTTCTCTCTATGGCACGATCTTGATGTATCGCGAGCTTTGCTATTATAGTTGGATCTTATGATGTTTCTCCCCCTCTACTCTCTTGTGATGAATTGTGTTTTCCTCTTGAAGTTATCTTATCAGATTGAGTCTTTAAGGATTTGAGGACACTTGATGTATGTCTTGCCGTGTTTATCTGTGGTGACAATGGAATATCACGTGATCCACTTGATGTATGTTTTGGTGATCAACTTGCGGGTTCCGCCCATGAACCTATGCATAGGGGTTGGCACATGTTTTCGTCTTGACTCTCTAGTAGAAACTTTGGGGCACTCCTTGAAGTACTTTGTGTTGTTTGGATAGATGAATCTGAGATTGTGTGATGCATATCGTATAATCATGCCCACGGATACTTGAGGTGACAATGGAGTATCTAGGTGACATTAAGGTTTTGGTTGATTTGTGTCTTAAGGTGTTATTCTAGTACAAACTCTTGAATAGATTGATCCGAAAGAATAACTTTGAGGTGGTATCGTACCCTACCATAATCTCTTCGTTTGTTCTCCGCTATTAGTGGCTTTGGAGTGACTCTTTGTTGCATGTTGAGGGATTGCTATATGATCTATCTATGTTATTATTGTTGAGAGAACTTGCACTAGTGAAAGTATGAACCCTATGCCTTGTTTCCTACCATTGCAATATCGTTTACGCTCACTTTTATCATTAGTTACCTTGCTGTTTTTATATTTTCAGATTACTAAAACTTATATCTACCATCCATATTGCACTTGTATCTCCATCTCTTCGCCGAACTAGTGCACCTATACAATTTACCATTGTATTGGGTGTTTTGGGGACACAAGAGACTCTTTGTTATTTGGTTGCAGGGTTGCTTGAGAGAGACCATCTTCATTCTACGCCTCCCACGGATTGATAAACCTTAGGTCATCCACTTGAGGGAAATTTGCTACTGTCCTACAAACCTCTGCACTTGGAGGCCCAACAATGTCTACAAGAAGAAGGTTGTGTAGTAGACATCACCAAGATGCCAATATGAATGATGCTTATGGAGATGAACTTGCTATAGTTCCTTATGTTAAACATGAAATTGTTGCTATTGCACCCACACATGATAGTTCTATTATCTTTTTGAATTCTCCCAACTACACTATATCGGAGAAGTTTTTGCTTATTAAGGATTATATTGATGGGTTGCCTTTTACCATTGCACATGATACTTTTGATGAATGTAATGTGCGTGTGCTTGCTGCTCCTACTTGCAATTATTATGAGAGAGGAACTACATCTCTGCCTCTTTATGTTTCCAATATGATAAAATTGCAAGAAACTGCTTATACTATGCATTGGCCTTTACTATGTGTGCATGAATTGTTCTTTTATGACATGCCGATGCATAGGAAGAGAGTTATACTTCGTTGTTGCATGATATATGTTACTTTGTGCTCACTACTAAATTACAAATCATTGTTAATTAAAATTGGCTTTGATATACATTGGGATCCGGGTGGATCCATTACTTTAGCACTATATGCCTAGCTTAATGGCTTTAAAGAAAGCGCTGCCAGGAGACAACCCGGAAGTTTTAGAGAGTCTGGATTGCCTGGTTCTCTTCACATAGAAAACCGCCATTTGTAGAATGCTCTTTTGCTTCACTTATACTTGTTAGAGCGTGGGCATATCTTTTGTAGAAAGAATTAAACTCTCTTGCTTCACTTATACTTGTTAGAGCGTGGGCATATCTTTTGTAGAAAGAATTAAACTCTCTTGCTTCACTTATATCTATTTAGAGAGATGACAGGAATTGGTCATTCACATGGTTAGTCATAAAATCCTACATAAAACTTGTGGATCACTAAATATGATATGTTTGATTCCTTGAAATAGTTTTGCAATATAGTGATGATAATATGTGGGAGGTACTAGTAGATGGTTGTGTTTAGTAAGGATGTTGGTGTTAAGGTTTGTGATTCCTGAAGCATGCACGTATGGTCTATAAACTATGTAACCAAATTGGCGCGCATTGTATTTTGATTGTTTATATTTGCGTGAAGGTCGAGGGCACGCGATGGTTAACTCCTACCCCCCCCCCTAGGAGCATGCGCGTAGTACTTTGTTTCAAGGGATAATAAATTTTTGCAATAAGTATGTGAGTTCTTTATGACTAATGTTGAATCCGTGGATTATACGCACTTTTACGTTTCCATCATTGCTAGCCTCTTCGGTACCGTGCATTGCTCTTTCTCACCTCGAGAGTTGGTGCAAACTTCGCCGGTGCATCCAAACCCCGTGATATGATATGCTCTATCACACATAAGCCTCCTTATATCTTCCTCAAAACAGCCACCATACCTACCTATTATGGCATTTCCATAGCCATTCCGAGATATATGCCATGCAACTTCCATCATCATCATATACATGACTTGAGGATTCATTGTCATATTGCTTTGCATGATTGTAAGATAGCTAGCACGATGTTTTCATGGCTTGTCCATTTTTTGATGTCATTGCTACGCTAGATCATTGCACATCCCGGTACATCGCCGAAGGCATTCATATAGAGTCATATCTTTGTTCTAGTATCGAGTTGTAATATTGAGTTGTAAGTAAATAAAGTGTGATGATCATCATTATAGAGCATTGCCTCATAAAAAATAAAAAATAAAAAAATAAAGAGAGGCCAAAAAAGCCTAAATAAAAAAAAGGGGCCAAAGAAGCCCGCCCAAAAAAAGAAAAAAAGAAAAAAAGGGGGAATGTTACTATCCTTTCACCACACTTGTGCTTTAAATTAGCACCATGTTCTTCATATAGAGAGTCTCCTATGTTATCACTGTCATATACTAGTGGGGATTTCCATTATAGAACTTGGCTTCTATATTCCAACGATGGGCTTCCTCAAATGCCCTAGGTCTTCATGAGCAAGCAAGTTGGATGCACACCCACTTAGTTTCAGTTTGAGCTTTCATACACTTATAGCTCTAGTGCATCTGTTGCATGGCAATCCCTACTCCTCGCATTGACATCAATTGATGGGCATCTCCATAGCCCATTGATTAGCCGCGTCGATGTGAGACTTTCTGTCAGGACCCCGACTCGATGTCACATCGATCTAGCCGGTAACACTTCATATCACTTTGCGGCCTCACGCACGGTGTTCCCACGGGTGTCGCCTTACCTTTGCCCGGGACCGTTTGCGCCTTTTGGCTCACGTATATGATAGTGTCGCTAGCATCCATATGATAAAGAGCCCGGGCTGACATGACTAGTCGTAAACCCAAAGTGGCACAGACTTACAGGGACAGGCATCCATGACCCAGCTTCGAACGTGTCGGTCATCAGCAAGTGGGTCCGGGCTGTAACACTGGGCTAGCAGGACTCCGGTAAACCGGGCTGTAGCGGGCTAACAGGACTCCGGTACTCAAAGCGTGACATTTCCCCGAAGGGACAGACACAGGAACGAAGAAGGACACATGCCGGCCAGCCTAAGTGTTCCAGAGCAGTAGCAAGCTACCATGGCTCAGCGGTAACACTAGGAGACATTTCCCGGTAAGAGAGGCTACTAAAGATAAACAACTAGATAGTCAGATCCCACACATACCAAGCATTTCAATCACACACACAATATGCTCGATATGTGCAAATACAACGAAGCATCACAACATGACTCTACGACACAAGTACTTTATTCATTAGGCTCCGAGGAGCGAGATATTACAAACATGGGTCTCATGACCCAACACTCAGAGCATACAAGTCAAAGCACAAGCGGAAGCTATCATGTCTGAGTACAGACATCTATAAATGAAAAAGGCTGAGAAGCCTGACTATCTATCAGATCCTGCCGAGGGCACAAGATCGTAGCTGAGGTATCAAGCTAAACGTCGAAGTCCACGTGAAACTACTAGCGAGACCGAAGTCTCTCTGCAAAAACATAAAATAGGCAAACGTGAGTACAAATGTACCCAGCAAGACTTACATCAGATCTATCTACATATGCATCATTATCAACAAAGGGGTGGTGGGGTTTAACTGCAGCAAGCCAGCTCTGACTCGGTGGCTATCCTACACTACGACTGCAATGTAACTCTTTGAGGTGGCGCACACGAGTCCACATATTCACCATATCAATACACCACTATGGAATCGCTCCCGTCTCCCTACGAGAACGCCATCCATAGCACTCACGCTTATCTTGCGTATTTTAGAGTATCCACTTTCACTTGTCTATGAACTGATATAAGCAACCCAGAGGTCCTTTTCCGTGGACACGGCTATTCGAATAGATTAGGTTAACCCTGCAGGGGTGTACTTCTTCACACACGCTCTCACCACTTACCGCCGTTTACACGACATGTACTCGGCAACCTTCAAGCGGAAGCCCAACGTGGGTGTCGGCCACGGCCTGCCTAAACACTCAAGTCTCTAGTCCAGGTTTATCGCCTATTCGGGTTCCATCCATGAGGAGATCCGGCCGGAGTTTCGCTCACAGCCCCAAACGATGTGAACAGGGTTCCCGAGATACCTAACGGGCATCCGGTACACCGTGCCACGTACCTACCGCATCACAGCCCACCCCTACGGTTAGCGCTGTCCACGGCCTCCAGTAAGCTACAAACACTAGAAACTACTTGCAACTCCTGGACAGAGGACTAGGGTGAATAAGAAGTCGAGCGGGGTCATATTTCAGGGCCCAATGCATGGTAGTAGCTGAATCATGGATCACAAACACAGAACTCAGTTCCTGAGGACGGCTACAATGAGACAACCCACCATGTACTCCTACATGGCCTCTCACCGCTACCTTTACCAAATCGTGTTCACATACTTAGCTCACACACAGTAGGACATGTTCACACGCCTCTGATTCATCCCCGATGAATCAGACCTGACTCAACTCTAAGCAGTAGCAGGCATGACAAACAAGCATGAATGAGTAGGCACAATAGGGCTCAAACAACTCCTACTCATGCTAGTGGGTTTCATCTATTTACTGTGGCAATGACAGGTCATGCAAAGGATAAAGGGGTTCAACTACCGCAGCATGTAACAGTTGAATCGGTGTTGTCCTAATGCAGTAAAAGAGAGCAGGAGCGAGAGGATAGGATTGTATCGGAATGAACAAGGGGGTTTTGCTTGCCTGGCACTTCTGAAGATAACATTGAGTCTTCATCAGTGTCAACGATCACATCATCGGTACAACGTCTACCGAGGGGGAACAGCACCGGCAAACACAGAAGAAACACGATCAATGCAATGCACAGTATGATGCATGCTATGACATGGCAATATGAATGTGTTTTGAGCTAATGCAACTAGCAGCATGTTAAATGGAGTTGGTTTGAATACAAGATTCAAATTCAAACTCCATATGTGATTATTTAAATGCCCTTTATTTGATTTGTGCTAAACAGCACCTATAAGTTGCTCTAACATGCATGAAAATGGTACAGATGGATTCCTCGAATTTTTCTGATAATTTTTCATATATAATTTATTAAATTTGGAGTTACGGTTAATTTTCTATGATTTATTGAAGTTTTAGCTATTTTCTGAAATTTATAAATCATTTAGGATTTTATTTAAATTCCAGAACAAATACTGCGTCAGCATGACGTAATAGTGACGTCAGCAGGGTCAACCGAGCGCCCCAGGTCAAACCTGATGTGTGGGGTCCACACGTCAGTGTCTCAGTCAACTAACCAGGTTAGTTAGCCCTAACTAACTTAGTTAGCCGGGCGGGGCCCGCATGTCAGTGGCCTACCTAATTAACTAAGTTAGTTAACACTAACTAACTTAGCACTAACTAAGCAGGCGCCTGGGCCCACACGTCAGGGGGTCAAACCCCGGGTCAAACCCGCCGGAGTTGACCCGCGGCTTGTCGCCGGCGACGCCAGCAACGGCGGAGGGCGTCGGAAACGCTCCTTCGGCGACCAAATCGGCGACTGAGGGGCTCTACGCGTAGCGGGGAGTCGCCCGCATCCATCTGTGCAACCGGCAGGGGCTGGGGTGGCTCGAGCTCACCGGAGCGGGGCCCGCGGCGGCGACCGGAGTTCGGGCCAGCACGGGCACGGGGCTACGCTTGGCGAGCGAGCGAGCTGAGAGGCTGGGCGGGCTCCTGGGAGATCCACGAGCTCAAGGTCGTGCTCGGACGCGAGTTCGGTGACCTGCAACGACGGCGGCGACATCGCCGGCGGAGCCGAGCTCGCGGCTCCGGTGGAATCGAGGCTACAGGGCGCAATCGAAGGGGAAAAGAGGGAGGGGAGGCGTGGGAGCTCACAGCGGTGCCGTAGGGGTGGTTAGCCGGCTCGGGGACGCGACGATGGTGGTGAATTGACGATGAAGATCCTCGGCGGCCGGCGATGGAAACGGCGATGCCGGCGATGTTGTGGCGTGTCCGTAGTTCCATGGCTTGGTGGGGAGGTCGAAGATGTCGTGAGGGAGCTCTCAAGCACGCTGGATGGGCGAGGGAGGGCTGGTGGCCATGGTTACGGCGACGAAGACGGCGAGCTCCGCTCGGTGGTGTGCGCGGGAGGGAAGCAGAGGAGGGAACGGGGTCCAGGGGAAGAGAGGGAAGGTGCAGGGGGCGAGGGGGAGTGCGTGGCGCCCTCGGGTGCCTCCAGCAGCGAGCGGGTAAGCAGGAGGTGGCCGGAGCGTGCGCGCGCGCGTCGGGCACACGCCCTCCTGCCTACTGGTAGGAGGTTGAAGACGGTGGCGACCGGGGTGGGCTGGGCCGCACAGTGCTGGACCAGCACAGGAGCTGGGCCGGCTCTGGTGGGCTGCACGGGTGAGGCCGGGTAGACTTCACTCCTTTTATTTTTTTTCTCTCTGATTTGTTTTAACTCTGTTTTCTATTTTGCAGGTTTGTTTTGAATTTGGTTTTGAAACCAATTCAATTTATTTTGCTTCTGACAATATTTTTAGGAGCTAAAAGAATTAAAACAATGCTCCACAAAATATTTCAGAATTATTGGACCTATATTTATTTAATAGTAGATATAAATCCAATTCAAATAATTATTGATTTAATTCAAATGCCCAAATTAAATGTTTCTGAGACACCAAAAATATTGGTTTGGATTTTACCTCTTGCCAATATTTCCAGAGGATATCAGGAACATTTTCTTGGACACATTTGAGAAGATTTAATTGTTGGTTATTTTTAGAGGTTTCTGAGGCTTTTGAAAATTCCTCAATTCAAATTTCATTTGAATTTAAACATGATGCAGCAAGAGGTCTAGCCTAGTGCATTACCAGAAGCTAGGGATGTGACAACTCACCCCCACTAAACAAGAATCTCGTCTCGAGATTCAAGCGTAGGGTAAGGTGAAAGGTAAACGCAACTAGTATAATCTTCACAATCCAGGTTGCACTTCATAGAAACGTTGATTCGATCACCATCTTTGTCTTGTCGTCTTGCTCTGAGAAATCCTGCCAACATGACCTGGAGGGAAAGAGACTCTAGAAGGGTCGATCTTCTCGAAGATCGAACAACTCACGGAATGAGACATAGCAACATCTCTTGAGCTGGGAGACGAAGCACAGATTTAAAGAAATGGAGTGGAACAGATGATGAAGGTTTACTAGGTAGACAACGATTCCACGCTTAAGAAGGTGGTAAACGGTTGTCAATGTAGCGAGGAGTTGAGTTGCCATGATACCACAACGAGACACCTTCGGAACCGTGACTCGTAGATATCTCCCCTTAAGTGGCAAAAGAATTACCTTTGATTCAGAGATCATTGAAACTCTTTATACCAGCTTAAGGCAAATCATAATCGATCATTTAGAGGGGTTCGGTAGAATGGCATACTCAAACTTGGATGATGTGGATTACCTTGTTGAAGACAACGTAATGGATGAATTTTGCTTATCACCGGAAATGGAAGGGACATTGGTGGTGCAAGCTGGGAACAAAATGCAAATGCTGGGAACGATTCTGGTAACTGGGGAAGAACCCAACAATAGAGAGTGAATTCACTGTTGGAGTGGTTATAGCATAACCGAAGGGACTAGGAGCAATCCCGGTTAGTGCCGGTGATAAGACGTAGCGCTTGTGCGTGCTCTCAAGAACTTGAGCATTTCCACAATCATCAAGGTTTTATCAGCAACCGCGTCAAGGGTCCGGTAACACAACTTACTACCATGATGAATGGTGATGGAGGAGGTAGATGCAAAGGAAGATAACACCTTCTCAGATTTCACCTTAGCGAGGCCAAGGGAAACGAAATCTGGATGATCGACCGAGAGACATTTAGCACTCCGCTTCTAATGTTCTCCTTGATGTGCTAGTGTATCCCATTCATTGAAATGGTTTGGTATCTAGAACATCAAGTAAAGGTCGGACTTCGGGAACACAAAGATCCATAGGGGCAACTAGGGAGTAAATCCTACGAAATCCCTATGGGGAGGTGGCCAATTCCATCAAATAAGATACTATAATAATAGGTCTACCGGATGGGTGTGTTGGCCACGACATCCACCTTACCGGTTATCGAGAGACCGATATTATAGTTCTTGGGAAATGTTCCAACCATCACATCTGCCTGAGATTCAGATCTGGTTGGTGTCAGGATATCCCAGACTCATCAAGTCTAGAAAGAAAAATGAAAGTTTGCAACGCAAATCAACGAGATAAAGTTGCGGGATTCTCGGGGAGTGAGCTACGATAGTAAGCTCCAAAACATGAGCTGGTTCTGCTACAACATGTGAACACGCTGTCCCAGACAAACATGACCACGTGGTAGTCTTATAATAAAACACTACCGAGTTCAGGAGGGGAAACCATCATTAAGGACATCGAAGTCTCCACGCGTGGAAATCCAAAGAGTTCACCTTGGACAGACTCCTTTATCTTTGAACAACTCAATCAGTGGCTTGGTGTGCTAGGATATACATATAGCATGGAGGTTGCAAATCTCCAGACCACAGAATACTTCGCACGTGTGCATGACTGATTTGGGATGATTCCAAAGGAGGCAAAAACATGCTTTCTCGAATTCACGTCGGCAACTTACATCAAATGCACGTGAATCAAAGGAAGTCACTTCTTTTATCCAAACATATACTTCATGAACGGGGCATGAAGTAAATGCTTTCAAAAGTTTCCAACACTAACTTAATGTTCAACAACATCATGGAGGAGATAAGAATGTTGTCAATGGGCTCAACAACAACTCATCAGAATTTCCATATCACTGGACTTCCACCATCGTGTGAACACGGTGATAGCATTGGTCAGCCCCAAAGATATAATGGTGTATGCTCGAGGGATCAACCACGAGTAAGACAACATTACGAACATTGTTGGTTCTGACTTGATTTGACGATAGCCCACACTCAAATCAAAGGATTGATAAGACAATAGGTCCAGCAACTGATCACAGGGACCAATCGATGAAGATATCATCTTTCTTCAATACACACTACACAAGAATATCCCTTTGGAACGAACTAAGTCAGGCAAGCTTTTATCTTCCAACCCTCCAAGTTATTGTTTAGCTTAACCAACTAGCTCAGGGATATCTAACACCGATTCTTGGAGAGAAGGTGGTTCACAAGAAACCAACTTGATCACGAGCTCAACATAGCGGTCAGGTGACAACCTGGTAATACTTCTGAGAAGATATTCAGAAAATCACGAGCCACCGGTATGTTACTAAGCTCGAGAACAATCTTGCTTTTCAGGGCAAGACGATATGATCAATAGAGCAAGAATTTGAAATAATCCTAACCCATCGATCGAGGAGGGCACTGAGAACAAGGACTAGGTAGCATGATCAACCTTAGAATGATGATTCGAAAACCAACATACTAAGAATGAAATTATTATCCTTTAACTACCAAGCAACGAGGTTGCTGGGAGTATTGATTTCACACATCACAATTCATTTGTCGGTATTCCGGTTGCATCAACACGAAGACCGAGGAATGACTAATGACGACAAGAAGTATCACTGTACCAGGAGTTCATAGGATGGGGTGCAATTCCTATAACAATCCCGATTTAAAGATGGTAATACTCCAAGATAGAACAAAACAAAAGCTGGATTGGCATTTGATCTGCGGAATACAACTACTTTGACCCAATCCTAGATATGGATGAGGTACTGGAGTTTGTTTCTCCTAGTCATTCTGCGATAGAATGGCTTGACGGACCACAAGAGTAGGCATCGATAAACGAATGCATGCATACTCTTGACTATCAATTGATAGACGAGGGTCAGAATGCAACTAAAGAGAGCAACTCAAAGGAACATGCGATTTTCTGAGTTGTGGATGCATGGTTTAGCATGTCGAACGAATTCCACATATTTCTTCCGGATAACCCATGCAGAAAGGTAGAACTGGCAGAGTCACAATGTAGAATCGAGAACCCATTGAGAGCACTCTGATTGTGATCTTTCGATCAGCGAGGAACATCTGCCATAAGCGGTTCATAGTATTTGGAAGAAAGGAATACCACGAACATCAAGGACTAATGCAAAGGTTACTGATAACCTAAAGGAACGAGCAAAACTATCAACATGAAGCAAGCAGGGTGAATCTCGGGTTCAAAACCCAGGGATAGAATACCTACTACTAGATGGCATCACGGGATGCTTTCGATAATGACGGCCAGAGTCATCACACTGGAGCATAAATCATGGCTAGGCTACTAGATGATCCCTTGAGACACCTAAGGTCATTATAGTAACTCCAACATAATGTCAAGGCAATAGAATACCTCAACTCAACAATTAGTGTGATTGAGCTGGCATAAAGGAACATCGAGACCAGAGGGAAAGGATTTTGCAAATGCATCAGACTATTTAGAAACCTGGGATGACTCGGACAGCATAACGGCTGTAAATGCTCAGAAAAGATTTGAGACATTCACAAAATGGTGGCATAACCACTCAGAAGCACAATATCAAGGTTCCGAGATCAACAGTTAACATACGGAAGTAGTAGGAACTGAACTGAGACTTAAATCCAACAATCTTATAAGTCTACTGATTAGTAACACGTGATCCTAATAGAAAGAAGAGATAGCCTAGTTCTTAATCCCCGTAGAAGAGAAGATGATGACTCAGATCAGAAGGTCATGAAGTATAAGGAGTAAAAAGAGCCTTACGTTCCATCCCACAATCAATTCCCTTATATAACTAAAGAATTTCTAGACTCAACTTCGACCAGTTTGGCTTGGTAATCCTACAGGCAGTCAAGCTCTGATACCAACGCTGTCAGGACCCCGACTCGATGTCACATCGATCTAGCCGGTAACACTTCATATCACTTTGCGGCCTCACGCACGGTGTTCCCACGGGTGTCGCCTTACCTTTGCCCGGGACCGTTTGCGCCTTTTGGCTCACGTATATGATAGTGTCGCTAGCATCCATATGATAAAGAGCCCGGGCTGACATGACTAGTCGTAAACCCAAAGTGGCACAGACTTACAGGGACAGGCATCCATGACCCAGCTTCGAACGTGTCGGTCATCAGCAAGTGGGTCCGGGCTGTAACACTGGGCTAACAGGACTCCGGTAAACCGGGCTGTAGCGGGCTAACAGGACTCCGGTACTCAAAGCGTGACATTTCCCCGAAGGGACAGACACAGGAACGAAGAAGGACACATGCCGGCCAGCCTAAGTGTTCCAGAGCAGTAGCAAGCTACCATGGCTCAGCGGTAACACTAGGAGACATTTCCCGGTAAGAGAGGCTACTAAAGATAAACAACTAGATAGTCAGATCCCACACATACCAAGCATTTCAATCACACACACAATATGCTCGATATGTGCAAATACAACGAAGCATCACAACATGACTCTACGACACAAGTACTTTATTCATTAGGCTCCGAGGAGCGAGATATTACAAACATGGGTCTCATGACCCAACACTCAGAGCATACAAGTCAAAGCACAAGCGGAAGCTATCATGTCTGAGTACAGACATCTATAAATGAAAAAGGCTGAGAAGCCTGACTATCTATCAGATCCTGCCGAGGGCACAAGATCGTAGCTGAGGTATCAAGCTAAACGTCGAAGTCCACGTGAAACTACTAGCGAGACCGAAGTCTCTCTGCAAAAACATAAAATAGGCAAACGTGAGTACAAATGTACCCAGCAAGACTTACATCAGATCTATCTACATATGCATCATTATCAACAAAGGGGTGGTGGGGTTTAACTGCAGCAAGCCAGCTCTGACTCGGTGGCTATCCTACACTACGACTGCAATGTAACTCTTTGAGGTGGCGCACACGAGTCCACATATTCACCATATCAATACACCACTATGGAATCGCTCCCGTCTCCCTACGAGAACGCCATCCATAGCACTCACGCTTATCTTGCGTATTTTAGAGTATCCACTTTCACTTGTCTATGAACTGATATAAGCAACCCAGAGGTCCTTTTCCGTGGACACGGCTATTCGAATAGATTAGGTTAACCCTGCAGGGGTGTACTTCTTCACACACGCTCTCACCACTTACCGCCGTTTACACGACATGTACTCGGCAACCTTCAAGCGGAAGCCCAACGTGGGTGTCGGCCACGGCCTGCCTAAACACTCAAGTCTCTAGTCCAGGTTTATCGCCTATTCGGGTTCCATCCATGAGGAGATCCGGCCGGAGTTTCGCTCACAGCCCCAAACGATGTGAACAGGGTTCCCGAGATACCTAACGGGCATCCGGTACACCGTGCCACGTACCTACCGCATCACAGCCCACCCCTACGGTCAGCGCTGTCCACGGCCTCCAGTAAGCTACAAACACCAGAAACTACTTGCAACTCCTGGACAGAGGACTAGGGTGAATAAGAAGTCGAGCGGGGTCATATTTCAGGGCCCAATGCATGGTAGTAGCTGAATCATGGATCACAAACACAGAACTCAGTTCCTAAGGACGGCTACAATGAGACAACCCACCATGTACTCCTACATGGCCTCTCACCGCTACCTTTACCAAATCGTGTTCACACACTTAGCTCACACACAGTAGGACATGTTCACACGCCTCTGATTCATCCCCGATGAATCAGACCTGACTCAACTCTAAGCAGTAGCAGGCATGACAAACAAGCATGAATGAGTAGGCACAACAGGGCTCAAACAACTCCTACTCATGCTAGTGGGTTTCATCTATTTACTGTGGCAATGACAGGTCATGCAAAGGATAAAGGGGTTCAACTACCGCAGCATGTAACAGTTGAATCGGTGTTGTCCTAATGCAGTAAAAGAGAGCAGGAGCGAGAGGATAGGATTGTATCGGAATGAACAAGGGGGTTTTGCTTGCCTGGCACTTCTGAAGATAACATTGAGTCTTCATCAGTGTCAACGATCACATCATCGGTACAACGTCTACCGAGGGGGAACAGCACCGGCAAACACAGAAGAAACACGATCAATGCAATGCACAGTATGATGCATGCTATGACATGGCAATATGAATGTGTTTTGAGCTAATGCAACTAGCAGCATGTTAAATGGAGTTGGTTTGAATACAAGATTCAAATTCAAACTCCATATGTGATTATTTAAATGCCCTTTATTTGATTTGTGCTAAACAGCACCTATAAGTTGCTCTAACATGCATGAAAATGGTATAGATGGATTCCTTGAATTTTTCTGATAATTTTTCATATATAATTTATTAAATTTGGAGTTACGGTTAATTTTCTATGATTTATTGAAGTTTTAGCTATTTTCTGAAATTTATAAATCATTTAGGATTTTATTTAAATTCCAGAACAAATACTGCGTCAGCATGACGTAATAGTGACGTCAGCAGGGTCAACCGAGCGCCCCAGGTCAAACCTGACGTGTGGGGTCCACACGTCAGTGTCTCAGTCAACTAACCAGGTTAGTTAGCCCTAACTAACTTAGTTAGCCGGGCGGGGCCCGCATGTCAGTGGCCTACCTAATTAACTAAGTTAGTTAACACTAACTAACTTAGCACTAACTAAGCAGGCGCCTGGGCCCACACGTCAGGGGGTCAAACCCCGGGTCAAACCCGCCGGAGTTGACCCGCGGCTTGTCGCCGGCGACGCCAGCAACGGCGGAGGGCGTCGGAAACGCTCCTTCGGCGACCATATCGGCGACTGAGGGGCTCTACGCGTAGCGGGGAGTCGCCCGCATCCATCTGTGCAACCGGCAGGGGCTGGGGTGGCTCGAGCTCACCGGAGCGGGGCCCGCGGCGGCGACCGGAGTTCGGGCCAGCACGGGCACGGGGCTACGCTTGGCGAGCGAGCGAGCTGAGAGGCTGGGCGGGCTCCTGGGAGATCCACGAGCTCGAGGTCGTGCTCGGACGCGAGTTCGGTGACCTGCAACGACGGCGGCGACATCGCCGGCGGAGCCGAGCTCGCAGCTCCGGTGGAATCGAGGCTACAGGGCGCAATCGAAGGGGAAAAGAGGGAGGGGAGGCGTGGGAGCTCACAGCGGTGCCGTAGGGGTGGTTAGCCGGCTCGGGGACGCGACGATGGTGGTGAATTGACGATGAAGATCCTCGGCGGCCGGCGATGGAAACGGCGATGCCGGCGACGTTGTGGCGCGTCCGTAGTTCCATGGCTTGGTGGGGAGGTCGAAGATGTCGTGACGGAGCTCTCAAGCACGCTGGATGGGCGAGGGAGGGCTGGTGGCCATGGTTACGGCGACGAAGACGGCGAGCTCCGCTCGGTGGTGTGCGCGAGAGGGAAGCAGAGGAGGGAACGGGGTCCAGGGGAAGAGAGGGAAGGTGCAGGGGGCGAGGGGGAGTGCGTGGCGCCCTCGGGTGCCTCCAGCGGCGAGCGGGTAAGCAGGAGGTGGCCGGAGCGTGCGCGCGCGCGTCGGGCACACGCCCTCCTGCCTACTGGCAGGAGGTTGAAGACGGTGGCGACCGGGGTGGGCTGGGCCGCACAGTGCTGGACTAGCACAGGAGCTGGGCCGGCTCTGGTGGGCTGCACGGGTGAGGCCGGGTAGACTTCACTCCTTTTATTTTTTTTCTCTGTTTTGTTTTAACTCTGTTTTCTATTTTGCAGGTTTGTTTTGAATTTGGTTTTGAAACCAATTCAATTTATTTTGCTTCTGACAATATTTTTAGGAGCTAAAAGAATTAAAACAATGCTCCACAAAATATTTCAGAATTATTGGACCTATATTTATTTAATAGTAGATATAAATCCAATTCAAATAATTATTGATTTAATTCAAATGCCCAAATTAAATGTTTCTGAGACACCAAAAATATTGGTTTGGATTTTACCTCTTGCCAATATTTCCAGAGGATATCAGGAACATTTTCTTGGACACATTTGAGAAGATTTAATTGTTGGTTATTTTTAGAGGTTTCTGAGGCTTTTGAAAATTCCTCAATTCAAATTTCATTTGAATTTAAACATGATGCAGCAAGAGGTCTAGCCTAGTGCATTACCAGAAGCTAGGGATGTGACACTTTCTCCCTTTTTGTCTTCTCCACATAACCTCCACCATCATATTCTATTCCACCCATAGTGCTATATCCATGGCTCACGCTCATGTATTGCGTGAAGGTTGAAAATTTTTGAGAATACTAAAGTATGAAACAATTGCTTGGCTGACACCGGGATAGGCATGAGGGGTACCTTGTGTTAAGAAAAAGGAGCATACAAGACTATATGATTTTGTAGGGATAACGTTCTGGAAGCATTGGTATTTTGAAAGACATGATTGTTTGTTGGGATGCCCTAAGTATTATTGTTTTTATGTCAAATGATAGACTATTGCTTTGAATCACTCGTGTCTTAATATTCATGCCATGATTAGATATTTGATCAAGATTATGCTAGGTAGCATTCCACATCAAAAATTATCTTTTTTATCATTTACCTACTCGAGGACGAACAGGAATTAAGCTTGGGGATGCTGATACGTCTCCGTCGTATCTATAATTTTTGATTGTTCCATGCCAATATTATTCAACTTTCATATACTTTTGGCAACTTTTTATACTATTTTTGGGACTAACATATTGATCCAGTGCCCAGTGTCAGTTCATGTTTGTTGCATGTTTTATGTTCCACAGAAAACCCATATCAAACAGAGTTCAAACGGGATAAAAACATATGGAGAATTATTTTGAAATATTTGTGATTTTTGGGAAGTAAAATCAACGCGAGACGGTGCCCGAGGGGGCCAGGAGATAGGAGGGCGCGCCCCAGGGAGGCAGGCGCGCCCTGGACTCTCCTCCTCCCCCCCCCCATAAGGCGGTTGACGCTCTTCTTTTGCCGCAAGAAAGCTAATTTTATGAGAAAAATCTGGGCGAAAGATTCACCCCAATCGGAGTTACGGATCTCCATATATAAAAGAAACGGTGAAGGGGAAGGATCTGGGAACGCAGAAACAGAGAGAGATAGAGAGACAGATCCAATCTCGGAGGGGCTCTCGCCCCTCCCACGCCATGGGAGCCAAGGACCAGAGGAGAAACCTTTCTCCCATCTAGGGAGAAGATCAAGGAAGAAGAAGAAGAAGGGGGGCTCTCTCCCCCTTGCTTCCGGTGGCGTCAAAACGCTGGCGGAGGCCATCATCATCACCGCCATCTTCACCAACACCTCCGCCATCTTCACCAACATCTCCATCACCTTCCCCCATCTATATTCAGCGATCCACTCTCCCGCAACCCGTTGTACCCTCTACTTGAACATGGTGCTTTATGCTTCATATTATTATCCAATGATGTGTTGCCATCCTATGATGTCTGAGTAGATTTTCTTTGTCTTATCGGTGATTGATGAATTGCTATGATTGATTTAAGTTGCATGTTTTATTATTGGTGCTGTCCTATGGTGCTCTTCGTGTCGCGCAAGCGTGAGGGATTCCCGCTGTAGGGTTTGCAATATGTTCATGATTTGCTTATGGTGGGTGGCGTGAGTGACAGAAGCACAGACCCGAGTAAGTAGGTTGTTTGCGTATGGGATAAAGGGGACTTGATACTTTAATACTATGGTTGGGTTATACCTTAATGATCTTTAGTAATTGCGGATGCTTGATAGAGTTTCAATCATAAGTGCATATGATCCAAGAAGAGAAAGTATGTTAGCTTATGCCTCTCCCTCAAATAGAATTGCAATAGTGATTACCGGTCTAGTAAAATAGTCAATTGCTTAGGGACAATTTCACAACTCCTACCACCACTTTTAGACACTCGCTATATTTACTTTATTGCTTCTTTATCTAAACAACTCCTATTTTTTATTTACGTGCTCTTTATTATCTTGCAAATCTATCCAACAACACCTACAAAGTACTTCTAGTTTCATACTTGTTCTAGGTAAAGCGAACACTAAGCGTGCGTAGAGTGGTATTAGTGGCAGATAGGGCTTGAGAGAATATTTGTTCTACCTTTAGCTCCTCGTTGGGTTCGACACTCTTACTTATCGAAAGAGGCTACATTGATCCCGTATACTTGCGGGTTATCAGCGGTCACGGCCGTCGCTGACCAGACGCGTCCGCGAGCGTTTGAGGTGCCAAATTTGTTCAGTCGGGCTGTAGATGCTCTTATTCCAATGCATCAACAAATTCGGCATCGACCAATTCATGAGAAGCTTAAGGAAAATCTGATTGAGCATCAGTGGGCGATTGATGAGGACAACAATGTCGGATGTAATATTTAAACTTTTTAAAATCTGAACTAGTGTTGCATGCGGCTATTTAAACGTTTGCAATCTATGTATGCGGCCATTTGATCGTGCGGGCTTAAAAGAAAGTGAGGCCGGATGTATGCCGTTATTGTTGGATGGCGGTCTCCCGCATCCGTGTCTATAGATTGCTCTTTTCTATCTGTGGACGGATGCAGAAAGAAATTTACGGTTCGCCGTTGAAGATGACCTAAGCCTCCAAACAAACACTCATGTTCAATGAAACAGTGCTAATGAGCGATTCTCGTTGTTACACTGTATTCAAAATGGCCCTAGCCAAAGCCAACCCGGCCAGATTTGGAGGGACGCGAGGTTCCCGCGGGAGCTTCCGTGGTTTCCCGCGTTATTTTACTTTGTCCCGGGCGAGGCGAGGTCGTCGACGGCCGCGGTTGGATTCGGTACTCCTGGCCTGGCCGTGTTGTCATTCGCCTCTACGATCCGCGAAAAGCAGTGGCTGAGCGACCTTGGGCGGCTATGCCGTCTTCTTCCACTATTTTTTTTCCCATTTTTGTCGTACGGTTCTGACTCTTGTCGAGCCAAAGTCCATGGGTGGGCGAGGAACCAATTGACGCGCAAGAGAGATCAATTCTTCCATTCCAATAGCTTTATAGCTGGTTGGTGCGTCATCATCTCGTCACTTTGGACGCAAACAGAATAACAGAACCAAATCATTCTCGGTTTTGTATTGTGCGAAAATATCACAGATATTTACTTTCTGCCCTATCCTTGCCCACCGCCATCAAATGAAAAGAAAACCAGAAACATGACTTCAAACTCGAAAAGAGCACTTTAACAAAGAATAAAGTCGTGAACTGAGCATAGCTCATATGGGTAAATCAACCCATCACGATTCATATGGGTAAATTCTGTATTTGTTTCGGCCTTTCTGGTGATATTCGTGTAGTGGGTGGGGACAATTTTCATTTAGTGAGAGCAGACGTCCCCGTTGACTACGAAGCGTTTGTGATGACTTCGTCCATCTCAAGATATTGTGCCGGTTTAATATTTTGGAGGTACTTATAGGGGTAAGTTGTGCATGTGTGTGTCCATATGATGCGTGTATGTGCATGTATGTGAATATCTGCGATTATATCTCGTATTAAAAAATGCAAGAATCGAACAAGTACTGCATACACTTGTTGAACGATAAAGGGTGAATTAGAATGAAACAACTTTTGTGGTTTCTTTCGAAATATATGTATCCTTGGAGTCATGCCATCATTTAGTACTAACTAGGTTGATAAAAAGCACAACTATATAAGTTGAACACCGACCAACCAAGTCATTACCTAATGTAGTGATTAGCTCTGTTTGATCAGGATCGAGACTCT
Organism: Triticum aestivum; assembly: GCF_018294505.1. Classification (NCBI taxonomy): domain Eukaryota; kingdom Viridiplantae; phylum Streptophyta; class Magnoliopsida; order Poales; family Poaceae; genus Triticum; species Triticum aestivum. The sequence continues at coordinate 107,121,996 of NC_057807.1, forward strand.
GTTCCTTTAGTGAAAAGGCAGGGGCCTACCCTGTCATGTGTCGAGTTAAATTGCAGCAAAAAGTTGTACTTCCACCCTTTCATGTGTCGCAATGCTTACATTTTTATTTAGAGCCTGAGCACTTTCTAGAAGAATGTTTCTAGCAGAATATGAATCAAGATGCAAGAAGCTTCAGACCGATAGCAGGCAATGCAATCCTGTAGGATCATCAGGTAAGCGTTCTATTTCTCAAACTCTGATCCATGTGCATGTAAGTAGAACTTAACAAGTTGCCCAAGGTTCGGGCGCCTTCTATGTAGACGGTTCTTCTTGTGACATGTTGATATGCAGTTCCTTGTGAGATGCAATTGTATTTTGATCCAGAATATCAACACTGCAACCGCAAACAAAAATAATTGAGGGAAACATGCCTCCTCTACATATCCTTTTCATGCACATCATGATGTGGTTCACGTGTCAGAATAATCATAAAGAATAATACATAACAATAAATACATGTTTAATCTTCAGTTATTTACAAATACTCCCTCTGTTTTTATTTAGTCCACGTATTAGCTTTGGTAAAAGTCAAGCTTTATAAACTTTGACCAAGTTTATAAAAAAATATATTAACATAAGCAATAACAAATCAATAAAATCAGATTTATTATTGAATGTACTTTCACATCATATAGATTTGTTATGATAAATGTTTATACTATTTTTTATAAACTTGGTCAAACTTTATGAAATTTGACTTCAGTCAACTCTAATATGCAGAGTAAATAAAAACGGAGGAAGTATAACACTAGAAAAGTAATACTCCCTCTGTTTCTAAATGTAAGTCTTTTTTAGAGATTTCAGTACAGACTACATATCGACGTATATAGACGTATTTTAGAGTGTTGATTCACTCATTTTGCTCCATATGTAGTCCGTATTGGAATCTCTAAAAAGTCTTATATTTAGGAACGGAGTAATTGGTATCCTATAAATACATTAATTTGCACCCACCCATTGATTGCAATCATTTAACATGGATGCTCAAATATCAGGTCATGGCGCGGTAAACAACTTCTATATGAACAAATGAACTGCTAGTCAGCTCATGCCTTTGCAGCTAATTACTGCAAGGACAAATAAAGTTGAGCTGCGCTGCCCAGGTAAAGGTCCCAAAACTGGATGATGTGGAACTCAACGGCAGCAAAAAGCAAAGATCAATTATCTGACCAGACTACTTGTGAAGAGAGCTCTGTGTCATAGATGTAAGTGATGGATGGATCCTAGCCGTCTTCAGTGATCGTGAAACACTTCTTCCTTCTGAATATTCCTCGCCAAGTGGCCATCTTGGACGCAAGTCATACTGTAGTAGACAAATAACTGATCAGAGAGGATACTAGCAAAACAGCCAGAACAAAACCCATAACTTCTGCATCCAGATCTTAAATACTCAGTGAAAGACACTTATCAGTGTTATGAAGTGAGCCTATATTCCATCGGGCCAACAGGCCAGCACATATACATGAAGGGAAATAAGCAAAGAAGCCCCTATACAATATGATAACTACACACACAGCACAACCCTGTTCTAACACCCCCCCTCAAACTCAAGGGGGATCTTGGACACCGAGTTTGGACAGGAAAAAGCTGTGTTGGGACCGTGTCTGAGCTTTCGTCAGAAAATCAGCAAGCTGAAGCTCCAAGGGCACACATACTGAGGGGCCACAATTCTGTCTTGCACCTGAGAACGCGTGTAGGAGGCATCAACACCGATGTGCTTGGTGAGCTCATGCTTAACAGGATCACGGGCAATGCTAAGTGCCCCAGTGCTGTCGGAGAGCAGAGGGGTCGGTGTAGCAGTGGAAACACCAAAATCCTGAAGAAGCCATCGTAGCCAAGTAATTTCTGCAGTCACGGACGCCATAGCTCGCAGCTCAGCCTCAGCATTGGAGCGAGATACAGCAGTCTGCTTCTTGGTCTTCCAGGCAATCAGGGAGGAGCCAAGAAAAACACAATAGGCAGAGAGAGAGCGGCGATCAGTGGGATCGCTGGCCCAGGTAGCATCACAGTAGGCCTGAAGCTGAAGAGAGCTGGAGCGAGGGAAGAATAAGCGACGAGTCACGGTACCACGAAGGTAACGAAGAACACGAAGAAGGTGACTGTAGTGAAGTTGAGTGGGAGCAGAGACAAACTGACTTAGAATGTGCACAGCATAAGAAATGTCAGGACGAGTGATGCCTAGATAGACAAGGCTCCCAACAAGATGGCGGTAGCGTGTGGGATCTGCAAGGGGTTCACCCTCACCAGGACGAAGATGGAGACCAAACTCCATAGGAGTGTCAACTGTGCGCTGATCAGTGAGGCAGGCACGAGTGAGAAGATCTTGGATGTACTTCTCTTGAGAGAGATAAATACCCTCAAGGGAAGAAATGATCTCAAGTCCAAGAAAGTAGCGAAGAGAACCCAAATCAGTCATCAAGAATTGCTCATGTAGACGTTTCTTCACAAAATCAATGAATTGGTGGTCAGCCCCTGTGATAATCATGTCATCAACATAGAGTAGTAAAAGGGTGTGACCGCGAGGAGAAGTGTGAATAAACAGAGCAGGATCATGAACACTAGCAGAGAACCCGATCCTTGTGACGACGGCGGAGAAACGCTCAAACCAGGTACGAGGAGCTTGTTTCAGCCCGTAAAGAGCGCGCCGAAGGCGACAGACAGTGCCATCAGAGACAGTATAGCCAGGAGGCGGCTGCATATAGACCACTTCCCGCAGCTCACCATTCAAGAAGGCATTCTTGACATCTAATTGAGAGATGGACCACTGCCGAACAGCAGCAACAGCCAAAAGAGGTGCGAACAGTGGTCATGTGAGCAATAGGAGCAAAAGTCTCATCATAGTCACGACCATACTCTTGCTGGAAGCCACGCGCAACAAGACGAGCTTTGTAGCGCACAAGAGAACCATCTGAATGTGTCTTAACCTTGTAGACCCATTTGCAAGTGATGGGTCTAACGCCTGTAAGCAGGGGTACAAGGTCCCAAGTGCATGTGCGCTCAAGAGCATGAATTTCCTCTGCCATAGCATGCTGCCATTCAGAATGAGCAGCAGCCTCACGATACGTAGACGGCCCAACAAGAGTGGTACCAGCAGCAACATAGTACGCAGGAGGCTGGAGAGTGTGGCGATCACGCAGATTATACCGAGGAGCAGGAGGGGTAGGTGGTTCTGAAGGAATGGGACCCAACAGGGAAGGAGTGGAAGTGGAAGTGGGCGCATCCAAGGGAGAAGGGTGCCGAGCACGACGGGAGTAGACAAAAGGAAGCGGAGAGAGAGGGGAAGTGGAAGGTGGCGCATCAGAGGGAGAAGGGTGTTAAGCACGACGGGAGTAGGTAAAAGGAAAAGGAGAGAGAGTGGATGGCTCAACCCGAGTAGGAGAGTCAGGAATAGAAACCTCATCCTGTGTAAGTTGAAGCTCATGAGCAGACACAGGTGAAAGGCTAGGAGTGGACCTACTAGGTGACGATAAAGGTGAAGAATCAGGTAGAGTCAAAAAAGAGAGAGGCTCGACTAACGACTCGGTTGTGGCAGTAGAAGAATGACGAGGGTAGGAGCGAGACTCATCAAAAGTGACATCTTTGGAGATTCTCAGTCTTCGAGCAATAGGGTCCCAGCAACGGTAACCTTTGTTCTCCAAACTGTAGCCAAGGAGAACACATTCAACAGATTGAGCAGTCAATTTGGTGCGTTCATGAGGGTGGAGAAGAACAAAACAGGCACAACCAAACAGGCGTAGACCACTATAATCAGCTGGACCATCACCTAGATGATCAACTGGTATCCCTCCCTGAAGAGCAACAGAAGGCTGAATATTAATGAGATAAACAGCGGTAGAGACAGCCTCAGCCCAAAAGTGCGGGGGAACAGCAGAAGATAAAAGAAGAGCCCGAGCAGTCTCAAGGACGTGACGATGTTTGCGTTCAGCCACCCCATTTTGAGCATGTGCACCAGGACAGGAATACTGAGGAAGGGTACCCTGTTCAGCAAGGAAACCACGAAGGCACGAGATAGGTACTCACCAGCCGAATCAGCACGAAAAACTCGAACAGAGGAATCATACTGAGTGCGAACCATGGTAGCAAACGACTTGTAAATTTGAAGCACTTGACTACGAGATGACATAAAGTAGATCCAAGTGTGGCGAGAAAAATCATCAATGAAAATTATATAATATTTGTGACCCCCTTTCGAAACAAAGGGGGCAGGACCCCATACATCAGAGTGAACAAGTTCAAAAGGTCGTTGAGAAACAAAATTACTAGAGGGATATGAAAGTTGTATCTGCTTGCCAAGCTTACAACCCATACAAGTTAGTGAACTATCACCAGATACAGACCCTAGAACACCACTCCTAACCAAAGAAGACAAGCGGGAGCCACAAATGTGACCCAATCGATGATGCCATTGAGCGAAGGATGTGGTGGAGGTGGCAGCTGAAGCAAAAGGGGTGGTGACACCTCAGCAAGGGCCTCCAGAGTAGAGAGTCGAGGATGGCGTGCCAATAGCTGAGCACGACTCTGCTCGAACTCCGGCCGGAGGCGAGTGAGGAAGTCGTAGAGGCAACGAACCTCCAGCTTAGCTTGTTGCCGCACACAACACTGACATCTGCGACAAACATCAGCTCCCAGAGAGTCCAATTGGCGCCACACCGCCGACATCTCCTTGTAGAAATCATCCACAGTAGCATCTCCCTGTTGTAGTTGTTGCTCTTGACGAACAACAGAGAGATACATGGCATCCCCTGTAGACTCATAGCGATGGCGAAGGTGCTCCCACATCTGATATGCAGTGGTAAGGGCCACCACATCCATGGTGAGATCAACATCCATGATGTTCACCAAGATAGAAGAGGCTCGAGCATCATCGTTTGTCCATTGCTTGTATAAGTGGAGTTGATTCTGATACTCTTCAGTGACCTCTTCAAAAGCATCTAGCATCTCACGTTGCTTGGTTTCATCGGCATCAACAGGGAAGGCCAACTCAGCTGGAGGAGTGGGCAGCAGGGGACAAGGCAGAGCACCAGAGAGGTGCTCCAGACCAGCTGGCCCCTCATGTGCAGCTTCATGTGCTGCACCCAGTCCCTGTAGTTCTGTCCGTTGAAGATAACAGGACATTGTGGGACTGGGACAGCACCGGTGGCGGTGGAGGGCGCCATTGCAGCAGAGCAGCAGCAGCAGCTCGTTGAAGACCAGCAGCAGCAGGAGGCACAGCTTGATGGCAGCAGCAGACCAGGAGGAGAAGAGCAGCAGCAGCCGCACTTTGAAGAGCAGCAGCAGCAGCTCGTTGAAGAAGAGCAGCAGCAGCAGCAAAGAAGAGGAGCAGCAGCAGCAGCAGCACGTTGAGGCGGCGGCGCCGGCCGGGAAGGACGGCGGCAGCAGCGGCCTGGAACAGCGGCGGCCTGGACCAGCAGGCGGCAGCAGCTACCAGGAAGAAGAGGGGAGAGGCTCGATGAAGAGAGGAGCGGCGGCCGGCGGCGGCCGCGGCGACCAGAGGCGGCGGCGGCGGCTGGGAAACCTAACCCTAGCTCTTATACCATGTTATGAAGTGAGCCTATATTCCATCGGGCCAACAGGCCAGCACATATACATGAAGGGAAATAAGCAAAGAAGACCCTATACAATATGATAACTACACACACAGCACAACCCTGTTCTAACAATCAGTACAAGACAATGGCCTGATTCAGAAGTGCCTACATTCCAATGAAAGAAACTAGAAAGCTGGGTGCTCATAGTCCCTAAATTAAATGACCGAGCTTCAACAATCGTGCCAAATTCAATTGTGTGTTTTTCTAAGAGCTGGTAGTGAACACTATTCAAAGTTCAAAACCAAGTTCAAGAATTTGACATATTTTATTTAACTCTTCAACCTTTGATGATGATGGAATTAGTGAATTACTATTGATTTTACATTTATATTCTTCACTGACATACCAAATCCTTTTATGCAAGTAACTATTTAGCTTTGAAAAGGAGCTGATCATACATCTGAATTAACAAAACGACAAGATAATAAGATCTTAAAACTCAGAGCTTACAATGAAAAACAAAATGACGCAACTATGAATAAATACACAATGGAGCTTCCTATTGGTACGAACCGGATCCCTATCAGGGTGTGGTCTCAGGTTGTCGGGTGGAAGGAGGGATGGTGTGGAGGAAGGCGCTGGGGCGCCGTCGTTGCTTGGGCGCGCGTGAGAGAGAGAGCAGGGCGGCGGCTAGGGTTAGGTCTCCCGGCTCCCTAAGGAAGCCGAGCAAACATGATTGCTTCTTGCTTGATTAAATTGATACATCTCCTCTCCTTATATAGAGAGGTTTACTTGACTCCCAAGCAAGCGACCCTTATCTCTAATTAACCCTAAGACTAATGGGCTATACCGCCAGCCCAGGCCCATTAGGCCATTACGTACTCTAACACTACACCCCACCTGGACATGCAGCTTCTCCTCGAGCTGCAACCTAACCAACTGATAACCATGACTCGACGCAACACAAACCTAACACCTAAAAACAAGCCTTTTACATCTCGGCTTGTTTTATTACTCTCAACCTGAAATGGACTGGGACGCTTTATTTTGGACCCCTAAACAGAAAGTGGACACCATCCGCACGTCGGACGTGCACGTGTACAGCCATCTGGTCCCATGGACACCATCTGGACAAAAAGAGTGCATGTGTATGGTCACCTGGAAGTGGTCGCAAGAGCGACCAACAGAGGCGCCCTCGCGGCGGCCGGCAGCGGAATGCAATGGTGCTACGCCGTGCGCTCCTGTCGGTGACACCATGCCTTCTCCCCGCCGGACGGCTGTTGGTCTGCATCGCACAGAGAAGAGTGGAGGGCTTTCGATGGAGAATGACGAGGAGGGGTGCGCCTCCCCAACCGCCGATGTTGCAGACGTTGAGGTCGTTGCCCGCAGGGAAAAGAGCATGCCCGCCACCCTGGGGAAACCGCATGCCCAAGATCCCCGACGCAGCGGACGAGATCGAGGTCCTTTGCGCAGCGAAGCACAACTTGGAGGAGCTGCAGCTGCAGACCACGCATCTCTTGCACACGCCGACGCGCTAGGATGCCGCCCGCAGCATCCTGCAGCCTCACCGCCGCCGACACATGACGGGTAGCGGTCCAAGTCGGAAGCGGTGACGGCGATGGCGGGAACTTGATCTGCTGGATGGGGACGCCCTGTGACGGCGGCGGCGCTGATGGGAACGAGGTCATCGCAATCCCGTCGTAGGGCATCCCATATTGGTACGAGATGACCGGCGTCGTGGTCGCGGCCGAGGGCGGCGGTGGCGGGCGTAGCCGCTGTTGGTGTGGCGGACGAGGAGGTGGTTGCTGGGGATGCGACTGGGGCGCATAGGGCCCGACGAGGAAGGCCCTGATGCCCGCCACGGCCTGCCGTAATTCCAGGATTGCGATTGTCATCTGCTCCGGGGTGAGGACGAGGGCGGACGGCGCCGGGGCAGAGGGTGCAATCGCCCCTGAGGACGCCAGCACACCCACTGCCGGCGCGCCTGCTGTGTGGGGCAGCAGCGCCAACGAAGACGCTGGTGGCGGCAGGTAGGTGTGCGGCGGCGGCGGGTGGGAAGAACTCGGTGGAGGGCTGGACATGATCGAACCCGGGAAAGCTTATACCAAATTGGTATGAACCGGATCCCTACCAGGGCGTGGTCTCAGGTTGTAGGGGTGGAAGGAGGGATGGCGTAGAGGAAGGCGTGGTCGCCGGCGCTGGGGCGCCGTCGTTGCTTGCGCGCGCACGAGAGAGAGCAGGGCGGCGGCTAGGGTTAGGTCTCCCGGCTCCCTAAGGAAGCCGAGCAAATATGATTGCTTCTTGATTGATTAGATTGATACATCTCCTCTCCTTATATAGAGAGGTTTACTTGACTCCCAAGCAAGCGACCCTTATCTTTAATTAACCCTAAGACTAACGGGCTATACCGCCAGCCCATGCCCATTAGGCCATTACGTACTCTAACCCCTATAGTGCAATTTAATTAGTTACTTTGGGCACTTATTTTTATAAGTGACATGTTATTATTATTTTTAACTCATACATTACGCAGTTGATTTTATCAACTGCGCATACTGCTTGGTTAGGTTACCTGCATATCATCAGGCTCATCAGCGGGAGGTGGATCTTCAAATCTACCTGCAACAAAGTGCTCGATTCCAGTCCAAGCAATCATGACACCTGTGCAAATAGAGGAACATATCATATGTTACTAGTTCCAAAAGAATACTACTCCCTCCGTCCCATAATATAAGAGCATTTTTGACACTAAACTAGTGTAAAAACGCTCTTATATTATGGGACGGAGGGAGTATATCTGATAGTTATCACAGATGCGGGAATAACTGAGAGCGAAGTTGGCAGAAATAGTCAGGATATAACTCATTCACATGCTTCAAAATAAAAAGAGAATACAGCCTAGAGCCTAGACTATAAAATAGAGAACTGTGCTGAGTTGCATCAAAGTTGATTTTGAATATTAGATGGTTTTACTGGCAGTATGATTGAATATTTACTAATTACAGCTCATAATGACAAACTCATTACCATTGTCAGTACATAGACTTGGGGGAGGGGATACGAGCTGTAGGCCATTCTTCTCAGCAATATGATTCAAGCGGGTCCTGACATACTGGTTAGAAGCAACACCACCTGAAACAACCTTTAATAATTGAATTGATTAACCACTGGATGAATTAGGAAAAGTGGCTGAATTTAACAGGAACAAGATATATGCATTACAAAGTTTTTAATAGAAGGTTTCATCTTCAATGCCCATTCAACTGCTCGCTGGCATCTATCCTCCAAATGCAGAACAGCAATCCTCTGCACAAGTTAAAATTATCAGAAACTTATCAGAGTCCTCATGGACAATGAGTACAAATATCCATGATACTAAACCTGGAAAGAGGCGGCAATGTTCGCCCTTAGTTGTCTGTCTTCTTCTGTTGCGGAAGAAATGGGGATATCATCTGTGCACCTACAATGGTGTAAAAACGGCAACACAGTTAACTAATAATCATAGCACAGCCACTCGCCAACCCTGATTGCATATTTTTCCTTCAGTGATAAATAGTTAAATACAGTAAGGCATCTTGTACACTCATTCATTTCAAACAAACTGATATACTTGGTAACTTCTTAGCCTACTTCATCTGTAGTCCCGTTGGAAATGTTCAATTTATCAGGGCATAATGTATTCATCAAATTAAGGTGTCAAACTGTCACTGCTTGAAAGATGTAAGATGATTTCCATGAAAAAATATCTATGCTGATTTAAGCATCAGTTGTATCACTCTTCCCACCAGTACTGTTCTTGTGATTTGGCTCACAAGAATGCTACCACATCTGTATGGCATTATTCACACGAAAAGGCTTCCTAATTCCAACAATATATAAACCTTGCTTAGCAAACATTTGCAACACAGATCATTGTACATTGTGCAATCTGTATGAATGTTCTCTAAAAAAAATTGAATTTTGCGTGTTTGAGAGTAGGTTATTAAATGGATTGGCTCTCCAGCACAAGTTTCAGGTTACAACCCCTACTCCATGAAATAAACAAACAATGAGAGTAAATAAGATTATATGTATACTACCGAGAGTTCCAAATGAAGTTGTGTTTGAAAACCTGAGGTGTAGCATCAAAAAGAATGAATTCGAAGGACAAATAAACAAGGAACAAACAGCATGACAAATGGCAAAACACAAGGTTGTATTGAAGACACCCGCAGGTGTGTTCATCTTATGATGAAGATGATGAAACAAACAGTGCAACTAAAAGGAGTGGCATATTCATACAGATTTCTGGATTCAATAGTCAATCGAACTTGAGTCTTCAGACCAGCATAAGAGAAATTGCAATCTTTGTGTTGTCGCAGCGGAACCTGGAGGTATACAAAAAAGGCAAGTAACATGTCAAATTGAACTAAGATTAATGGCAAGTAAACATAATTACTGTGGAATTACACCTGAAAACTTACTGTGAAATTAATAGAATTTGGATCACCTTCTAGGGCAAGCTCTTCAAGAGCAGGACCACCACCTTTCCGTATATCAAGACCCAGCCATCTTGCTGCCTTGTCATATGCCTCACCAATTGCATCATCTATAGTAGTCCCCAGTTGAACATACTCACCAAGGTTCTGAGCGAGAACAAGAAGATTGTGTCCTCCTGTACATACTAACTAGTTAGCGCAATGCCGTAAAAAAATCAGCAAACACAACTGTGACAGTGTCAGTATAAAAACTAGCATGTCTGCTAGATTAAGACATCTCTTACATGAATTTCGGCTGCTGTAGTTTTGCTTCAAATTATTTTGAATAAAAAATCTAAAAAAAATAGTGGATGGAAACCTCAATTTGTAGGAGTGAAAATATTAATCACATTTCAATCATTGCAATAAGGCATAAAATAATAGCTGGCTTTGGACTCCAACAGGCAGGGAAAAAATGAATGCATATCTTCTATGGCATTATTGCTATCGTAATTTACAACTGTAAGCTCCTCTGGAATAAGAGAATTAAGCTAGATCATGGTATAGAATACTGAGACATGGTACTGTAATTAGCATATACGGATATACCTGAAATTAGAAGAGCTAAAAATGGGTAATTAAGGTCCTTGTTCACCAGCCTGACAAGGATCAAACCACATTAAATACATAATTCAGTGAATGCAATATCATTAGAAGTATGGGAGGCACGTGTGCTGCTCTTTTTTTATGTTTATATAGCGAGGCCTTCATCGCAAATATGAAATATGTTCACCATATTTGAAGTAGTTAAACTATGAATTTTCACATCATAAGTTCACAACAAGGCATGCTGGAAACAGATATGACAGTGAGAAAGAGCTTGCCGACGTAAATACTTTCCTACTCAAAGACAAATTGCAGCTATAGATTTCAATTTAGTTCAATCTTTGGAGGTCGTATATCACTAAAAAATAGTTCGATTTTCAGTTTTCGCAGCTTGTGCTAGACCAGTTCAATGTCTTGATAAGTCCACAGCTATTTTAAGGGGAAAACATAATGTAGGACGTACGAGCTGTTTGTAAGCATAGCTCAGATGGCTAGGTTCCTTGTGGTGGAACCTGCCCACCCGGGTTCAAGTCCTAGACTTGACACGGGTGGTCGCAGTTTCCTGGTTTTATTCCAGGCTTTCCAGCAAATATTCGTTCAGCGGTATGGCGTGCCCATCAATTACAAAGCATCTCGGCGACTTCGTCAATCTCAAGATCTGCTGGCTCGGTCTCTCGGAGGTGCTCATAGGAGTAGGCCGGTAGGGTGTGCGTGTGTGATTTCGTAGGGGTGACTGTGCATGCGTGTATGTGCGCGTCTGCGTCCGTACTGTGTTTCTCAAGAAAAAAGTAGTTCGCAAAAGCAAATTCACAAAAATAAACACTTTGTGGACCTGGTTTTTGAAATTACATGAAAACACCTTGTGTCCTCGAACCAAAAACAAATCCTATATAGCTGATTCGGTGTGATGTTGAACTCATCAAATAAATTGTGCGTCACTAAAGAGATGTCAGAAGTTAAATGATTACCTGGAAACTAATGCATGTGCCTCCATATGGTGAACTCCAACAATAGGCAAGCCAAATACTTTTGCTATTTTTCGAGCTTTGTGAACACCAACTGCAATTTGACAGGTCATTACACTCACATACAAAAAAACAGAAAAAGGTGAACTTAGTTACAAGCTTTAACAAAAGTCTTGCACTCCATAAACACTAGAACAAATAATAAAATGGTTTGTCTCCAGGTTCAAGAGTGTCCCAAAAAAACCAGAAGATACAGTGGTCTACTTATCATAGTCCAAAAAAAGAAAGAAAAAAAAAACCAATTCTGATTGAGTGGGTAAGTAAGCTGTATATGTAATATTGAAGAAGCCCATTTTTCGTCCCTCGGAATTGCTTTTAATAAACCAAAGTTAGGGGTTTTCCAGAACATTTATGAACGTTATGCATGTTTAAAAAAGTCAGCACTAAGTTATCCAAAACAGTTCTTTAAGTGAATAGCAAGATTCTTTAGTCTGATTAACTTTAACTCACTTGGACCACTGTCACCATACCTAAAGCCTAACTGATAAAAGTATCCGATGTGCAAGCTTACAAATTACATTAATTTTTTGCATGGATAAAAGCTGAATTTGGTAACTGACGAACAGAAATTTCCTTAAACATCAGTAATTCATCAAGATCAGAATAGCGAAAACAGGAACCTCTAAGGCATAGACTAAGTCCTGGTCCAATGGTCACGGCCACAGCAGAAAGATCACTCTCTGACACATTTGCGTCATCGAGTGCTTTCTGAACAACCTGCAAGACAAGGACATAGAAGACAGTTAAAACAAACATAATAATAAAAGTTATCCATCTTAAAGGAAGATGAACCTGATCGATTGCAAGCGCGTGAGCTTCTTCAGCCATCTTAGGAGCGACACCGCCCCATTTCACAAGCAAATCTGACTTACAAACACACAACAGTACGATCAGCAACATGTAAAGGATACAACATTTGCCAAAAATTCCTGACAACAGAATTAGACATGAAACATCTGGAGAGAATGTGAACTGAAAAGCAAATCCTTACTTGGGAAGAAATCGCTTGGCTAAGGATCTCCCCGTCGCCTCTAACCTGCAACCAACGAAGCACCATAGAGACAGGCCGTAAGCATAAAATCTAGAAGGTTCGGCCACAAATAGAAGCGACTGGACAGAAATGGTGCAGCGAATGAGCCATGCATACCACAGCGGCGGCGGTGTCGTCGCAGCTGGTCTCAATGCCGAGCATGAGGAGATCCCGGCGGGTGGGTATACCCGCAGAGGCCATGGTGACGAGAGAGCGGTGAATAGGAGAGGTTGATGGGGAAGAAGCTGAGGTGAGGAGGCTGCGGAAAAGCAGATGTTGAGAGCGGAAGGGTTTTGGTGGGGTTCGGAGGAGGAAGGCGGTGGCACGCGAAACTGGTGGCCATAAGGCCGGGAGAAGGGTGAACACCATTTTTCCAGGCGCCCTTCCGGCGGGTGACCGAGCAGCCTCAGCTGGGAACACAATCAAATGGATGAACCATGCTCACTGTTCATACACATAGCAAATATTCCTCACAATCCATACACATACAGAATAGAAGAATATATCATGCTCGCTGTCCAACAATCAAAGAATAGAACCAAACAACAGCAATGGGGTTCCTGTGTGCTTGTTATACCTCTGATCTTTTAGGGAGAGAAACGGTGCTGGTGTGGTGCTACCAGGCCAGGATATCTCTCGGTGCTAGCTGCAGAGAGAAACAGGTCAGAGCCCGGCAAATACAGAGGAGAGCCCTACTCCACGCCCAGTGTCTAAAACTGAAATTCCGATCCAATGGCAACTCCCGGCCATAGCATAAGCCACCTCACCCCCGCGCTGGAGTTCGCCGCCGTCTGCCTCATTCACGGCCTGCCCGTCGCCGTCCCGGACCCAACCCTCACCGCACCGCATCTGCCAGTTGGCCTCCCGGCTCCCGCACACCACCCATCTCTCACCGTCCACTGTCTCACTCCCCTCCCGCCCACCACCATCCCCTCGACGCGCGCCACCGTCGCCCACCTATCGCGACCCGCCGGCCGCCGCCGTACCATAGAGATAGAGAAAAGATTACAG
>NC_057807.1:107136036-107142572 GCF_018294505.1 Triticum aestivum
GGGTGAGAGAGATAGAGAGGAGAGGGGCTGCACTGCACCTCGACGCGCGCCGCCGCTGCCGTCTCTGTCGGGGGTGAGGATTGGGTAGCTTTCTGTTCCTGTGGGGAGGGTGAGAAAAGAAAAAGAAAAACGTTTCGCACCTAGGGAGGTGACTGGCCCGGGCGAGCTTGGCCGCGGGCGGCCGAACAGCCGGCCGCCATCCTCCAGGCCGGCGTGTTCGCGTGCTCCGTCGGCGCCGCGCTCGCAGGCCAGGCCGAACAGCACGGTGTCGGGTCTGGAACATGAGCGGCGCGCCGGTGTACGCGCGAACGATGACCGTGGTGACTGGTGTCCTCCTCCGTCGCCCACCACCTGTTCGACCAAGGTCCATGCTATGCTATGGATTATGGATGCTTCTTGGCACATGTTCATGCGCTCCATGGCTGTCGAAGATCGTGAGAGTGCCACGTCCACGCCACGGTTCTTGCTCTCAAGGTTTGCCTGGTAATTTGATCAAGAAGCATTTATCTCTAATACAATTACCGAAAAAGGCTCGCGCCCCGTTTTATAAATAAAGCACATGCCAAAGCCAACATCCAACAAGGTCCACACGCACACAAAGTCCACACGCACACAAAGTCCAAGCACAGGCAAGCATCAAGGGTTACTGCTGAGGGCACAACTCAACAAGCCCAAAACACACACACAAAAAGGCACACGCGCCAGGAGGGAAACATCCTCTAGTCGGGCTCCGGTGGTGGCGGCGGGAGTGGAGGCGCCAGGCGGAAGGCCAACGAACGGAGGTCGGTGAGGAGTCTGTTGATGGCGTCCCGGTCCTGAGGGCGGCTAAGCGGCCGCCAGAGCTGCAAGTAACCACACATTTTAAAGATGGAGTCAGTCGCACGCCGAAGGGGCACCTTCTGAATGACAAGCTTATTGCGAACCGTCCACAGGGTCCAGGCTAGAACCCCGACGCACAGCCATCTAATATGTCTGTAGCGAGGGGGGGAGGCTTGAATTTCCGCAAGCAGGTCAGGGAAGTTGGTGTTGCACCACTGTCCCCCAACCGTTTCGCGGAAACAAGACCAAAGGAACTGTGCCGTGTAGCACGAGAAGAAGATGTGATTAGCGTCCTCTACCATGCCACACAGGGGGCACATTCCATCGCCAGGACCATGGCGCTTAAGAACCTCAACGCCGGTCGGGAGGCGGCCGCGGATCCATTGCCAAAGAAAGATCCGAATCTTAAGTGGGAGGCGAATGTCCCAGATAAGACCGAAGGGCTCCGGGGCTGACGAGGGGGCAATAGCCGCGTAGAGGGATTTGGTGGAGAAGCGGCCGGAGGGATCTAGGCGCCAGGAGATGGCGTCCGGAGAGTCGGCCACGTCCATAGGTAGCAGGGCGATGTCCTGGAGGAGGACATCCCAGGCAGCCACCTCAGCGGGGCCAAAAGGGCGGCGGAACGCGAGGCGCCCTAAGTCAATAAGGGCCGCCTCGACTGAGACCCGAGGGTCAACTACAATGTCGAAGAGGATGGGGAACCGTGCGGCTAGGGGGGAGCCTCCGAGCCATCTGTCGAACCAGAACAAGGTCGAGGCTCCAGAGCCCACAGAGACGGATGTGCCTATACGCAAGACCGGCAGCAACCGGACGACGGCCTGCCAAAACTGGGAACCGCCCGAGCGTTGGCAGAACGCTAGTGGCTGTCCACGCAGGTACTTGTTCTGGATGATAGTGAGCCAGAGGCCTCCGTCCCCATTGGCGATGCGCCAGAGCCAGCGGGTCAAGAGGGCGATGTTCATGCGCCGGGAGGACAGGATCCCAAGACCGCCCTGGTCTTTGGGTTTGCAGATATCTGGCCAGCTGACCATGTGGTATTTCTGCTTGCCCTCCTCCCCAGCCCAGAAGAATCTGGACTGGTATTTGGCGACCTCCTGATGGAGCGTTTCATGAAGGCTATAGAAGCTCATAAGGAACCACGGAGGCTGGCTAGCGATGAGTTGATAAGGATCACGCGCGCCGCCTTCGATAGCCAACGCCCTTTCCAGGGCTCTACGCGATGTTGCATACGAGTCACCGTGGGGCGGAGGTCCGCCACGGTGAGGCGCGAGTCACTAATGGGGATCCCCAGATAGGTCGTGGGGAAAGAACCCAACCGACAGTTAAGCCGGTCGGCAATGGACTGAGCGTCCTCAGAGGGGTAACCGAGCACCATCACTTCGCTCTAATCAAAGTTGATGGTGAGGCCCGACATTTGTTGGAAGCACAGAAGAAGGAACTTCAGGTTGGAGATCTCTAAGTCGGAACCCTCGACCATGATAATGGTGTCATCCACGTATTGTAGAAGGGAGACCCCTCCCCCTCCAACAAGGTGCGGGGCAAGGCCTCTAATATGCCCAGCAGCCTTGGCCTTATCCAAGATGGCGGCCAAGGCATCTACAACCATGTTGAACAAGAACGGCGAGAAGGGATCTCCCTGCCGGACCCCACAGAGGGTAGGGAAGAAGGGCCCAATGTCGCCGTTGATGTTCACCGCAGTCCAACCACAAGAGACGAGCTGCATGACGCGGGTCACCCAACGGTCATCGAAGCCCTTGCGAAGAAGGACTTCCCTCAGGAACGGCCAGTGCACCGTGTCGTAGGCTTTGTGGAAGTCCAACTTAAGAAAGGCCGCCCTATGGCGCTTCAGGCGGACCTCGTGGAGCACTTTGTGGAGCACCAACACCCCATCCAGGATAAATCGGCCTTGAATGAAGGCGGATTGGTTCGGGTGGGTGATAGTGTCCGCAAGGAGGGTCACCCTATTGGCGTACCCCTTAGCCAGGATCCGAAAAATCACATTAATCACTGTGATGGGGCGGAACTGGCGAATATCGGAGGCGCCCGGGACCTTAGGGATGAGGGTCACCACCCCATAATAAAGGCGCCCCAGGTCCATGGAGCCCGAGTAGAATTCCTCAAAGAGAGCCATGACCTCCGGCTTGATGGTAGGCCAGAACGTCTTGAAGAAAGCCACTGGTAGACCGTCAGGTCCCGGGGCCGAGGAGGGGTTCATCCCCTTAATGGCAGCGAGGACCTCGTCCTCGCTGAAGGGGGAAACCAAAGCCGCATTGGCTTCAGCCGATACTACGTGCGCGCCCGACCAAATGTCGGGGGCGAGACTAGCCCCACCGCGCGGGATGGGGGTAAATAAGGCCCTATAGAAGCCATCCACATGACAGCGGATGGCCGCTGGAAGAACTAACGGCGCGTCTCCATCCCACAGGCAGTGGATGGAGTTGCGACGGCGCCGGCCGTTCGCAACCGCCTGGAAATAGGCGGTGTTGGCATCGCCCTGTAGCACCCACCTCTGGGTACCACGCAAGCGCCAGTAAGCCTCCTCATCCGTGTAGATGGAGGAGAGCTGGTCCTCCAGGTCGTAACGAATCAGCCACTCGTCCGAGGAGAGCCCGGTCGAGTCCGCGCGAGCATCCAGGGCTTGAATAGCACTCAGGATGGACTTCTTGCGTTCTCTAAGGTCCCGGTCAAGATTAGCCCCCCAACCCTTCATGAACTGGCGGGCTAGCTTGGCACAAAAGTGCCATGAGTCGACCGCAGACATGGAGCGATGGGGTGCCGACCTAGCGAAAATCCAGGACGGCCTCCCGGAAGCCGGTCTGGTTGAGCCAGAAGAGCTCGAACCGGAACCGCGGCGGGGAGGGGGGGCGCTCGTCGGCGGTGGAGAGGAGAAGGGGGACATGATCGGAGCCAATCCCGGGTGACCGCCCGGAGCGATGCCAAGGGGCATCGCAATTCCCACTCCGGGGAAACTAGGACACGATCCAGCACGGATTGTGTCGGTACAGCTTGCCGGTTGGTCCAAGTGAATCTGGCACCTGTCCGGTCAAGCTCGCGGAGCCTCGTTGAATAATTGCATTCGGGGAAGATTAATCCGGGAGTTATTCTTCTCATCCGGGGATCGGATGAGATTGAAGTCACCCCCACTAAAACTGGGAGGGGAGAGTTAGAGATCTTCAGCTGCAGCTCATCAAGGAAGGCCGGGGAGCGGCGGTGGTCCGCCGGTCCGTAGACAACAATGACCTCCCATTTGAAGTTCAGGGCCCGCTCGAAGATCTCCATACTAACGAAAAAATCCCCTCTATCCATGCCTCCCACCTCAAATGTGGCATCCTTAACCCCTACGAGGATGCCACCCGAGTGGCCTGAGGTCCCACTAGAAGGGAGCCAGTGCCACGCGAAGAGGTGGGGGCTCAGATGTTCAAGCTCCTGCAGGGAGAACTCGGAGCGGAGGGTTTCTTGGATGGCCACAATGTCAATATGTTCATCCCGGATGTACTCGATGAGCTGGCGGCGACGACCATCATGGCCGAAGCCGCGGAGGTTCCAGAAAAGGGCCCGCATCTAAACCCCCATCGGGGGGCTGCTTGACCCCAGAACACGGAAGGCGCTTTGCGCCCGAAGGGCGGCCGTGCGAGACCGAGTGCGTCCACGGATAATCCCGTCGGCCACCGGAGGAGCCGGAGCCGGGGGCCGCAGCAGGCGGGCACGGGTCTCAGCCAGCCTCCCGTCGAGAATCTCCCGGGCCCTAATGGCCGCGATCTGATCTAAGGGGGGACTGACCTCCCCCCTGAAGACAATGGCCGAGTCATTGGCCACCTTAGCGAGGTGGCCGAGGGGAGCGGCCTCGAGAGCAGAAAAGGAGCAACGAGAAGAACTGGGAGGGGCAGGGTCCACACCTGACTCGAGGTTCCGGACCGCGGCGCGGAGCTCCGCCCGCTCGGCGACGGAAGGCGCAGGAGAGTCGCCCGGCCGCGACGCCTCCAGGCGGGCGCTGCGGCGAGAGGACGTCACCGGCGTCGAGGTGGAGCGGGGCCTCCTGGCGTATGCCACCGTCGGAGGGGGGGTGCACGGAGGCCGGGGAGGAGACGTCCACCGCCACCGAGGCGACAGGGGAAGCCGGCGAGGCGAGGTGGGAGCTGGACGACACCGACGCGGGGTGAGGGTCGGCCGACCCCAGAGCCGCCCCGGCTGCGGCCCCCGAGGGTGGAGGAGACGAGGCAGACGGGGCAGGGGCGACGGGCTCCCCAACACCACCAACCCCGGAGGACACCGGAGAAGGCGAGTCGGCGGAGGGCGAAGGCTCAGCCCCTGGTGGCGCGAGGCGGCGGGCCGAGGCGGCGTCGGGGGAGCGGGGGGACGATGGAGGGGCGACGAGGAGGCTCACGCTGGAGATGTCGCCGGTCGACGCCGACGGAGACGGGGAGGGAGCCAGAGGGGTGGCCAGGCGGAGGGCCACCACGAGGTCGATGGCCGATACCCGGGTACGCCCCGCCCCCGACCCGCCCCGACCCGCGGGAGGGTTGGGGGGGTCCCGAGACGGGGAGCGAGAGTGCTCCGACTCATCCTCATCCTCGGCAGGGTCGTCGAAGCGGGAGGAGCGCGAGCGGCGGTGGTAAGGGTCGTCAACATCAGCAGGCCCCCCCCCATGAGGCCGCCAGCAAAGAGACGGGGGCGGCTGACGTGGGACGGAGGCTCGGGGCGGATCTTGAGGTCGTAGCCGTCATCGTTGAAGAAGACACGGATCGTGACGTGGAGCTTGGAGGAGTCCAGGCATTTCACCTTAACCCGGACCTCCTCCTCCTTGCGCAGGGAGAGCTCATCCACCACCACCACCCTGCCCAGGATCTTGGACATACTGCGGATGACCCGCTCGAAACGGGCAACATCAGGGAGGCCGGAGATGAGGAGCCAAGCCGTGTCCAGGGTAGCAACGGCTCTGGGATCCCACTGCGGCTCAGAGATGTTCACCACGATGTCATTGAGAGCCAGGGTGATGTTGTTGCTGCGCGTGCAGAAGCCCATGCTCATCGCGTCAGGGAAGACCACTGAGAATGAGCTGGGAGCCATGGGGGTCACCTGCCAGTCCCACGTGCATCTGCACAAGTGGTTGAGCTCAGCCTCAATCAGCTCCGGGGTGGCGACGGCCTCGCCCACAACCGTCACCAATGCCAGCAGCGAGGGGGAAGGCGGGGCGAGCTCGGGCACCTCAATGTGGAAGAAGGCCAAGTCCTCGATGCCGTGCCCATACATCATGAGCTCCTCCGACACCGGGCGGTCCGGACAGAGAATCGCGGGGTGCCCGGTATCCTTGCAGAGGTAGCACGTCGGTGGGTTGGGGCACGCCACCTGGAAGTGTCCGGTCAGGCCGCAGTTGAAGCACGGCTGAGCTACGGCCGAGGCGGTGGTACCCGGAGGAGGAGCCGCGGTAGCGGTGGAGGTGGCGGCTTGTGGGCGCCGAGGGCCCTTCTTCTTCTTCTTCTTGGATCCCGGGCGTCCCCGGTTGCCGTTGCCGCCGTTGGCCGGCGGAAACGCAGCCTGGGAGCGGGGGGGCTGGTAGCGGCGGGAGGGGGGAGCGTCGGCGTCGTTGTTGGAGGGGAGCGGGCGGGGCGGCGAAGAGGACCGGTCACGGCGCCGGGTCGGCGAGGGGGACCGATGCCGAGGGGGCGGCCTGGCCTCCCAGGCCGGCGACCGGCCACGGTCGCGGGGCTCCCCCCGCG
>NC_057807.1:107143000-107143644 GCF_018294505.1 Triticum aestivum
CCGGAGAGGACCGCGCCGGCCGTGAGGAAAGCTGCTGCCGCAGGTCTTCCTCGCGCCGGCGGCCGTCGGGGGAGGGGCGTGGTGGATCGCGGCGGTCGTCCGCCCGACGCTTGGGGCGCCCCGCATCGTCCCCCCATTCCCGAGGCATGGGTGGCGCGAAGGGGGACGAGGGAGGGCCGGTGGCGCCGGCGAGGGGGAGTCGGGGCGGGACGGCAGAGGCCGAGAGGGCGGGGCTGGGAGCCGGCGGCGCGGAGGTGGGAAGGAGTGGAGGGCAAAGGAACCCTACCGGCGGCCAAATGGACCGACGCGGTGGGCCGGCCGTCGCCATGGGGCGAGATTGGGCCAGGCGGGGCCCATCCGGCCTGCCAAGTCGACCCACCCAGGTCTCCGAGGTCGGTCGCCCATGGGCCGCACCCACAGTTGCCATCCCGAGAGGGGGCCCAGGAACCCGGTTCGCGGGCCGGCCCAAAATCAATGCGGCCCGAAACGTCCGCCCGGGGTGACCAAGCGGGGCGCTAGGGTTTCCCCGAGCACCACCGCGGTGGCCGCCGGCGGGGGCGTACGGGGGCGGCGAGGGGGAGGCGGGCCGGAGGACCGGCCGTGGGGATGGGGACCGGCGGGCCGACCGGAGGGGAGGAAGGGGC
>NC_057807.1:107144167-107149251 GCF_018294505.1 Triticum aestivum
CGTCCGGGCGGCCACGGCGCCCGCGCCGACGGGGGCGTCGCCAGTCGCCAGAGCGCCAGTCGCCATCTCCATCACCGCCATCTCTAATACAATTAATCTTTACATGGTGATCTTTTCCCTACGTTTGTCAAATTAATCTTCACCAGTACTGTACTGACATTGACAGCCCTCGCAAAGGAAAAAGGAAATGCTGACACTGACAGAGTCAGTCAACTACTATGGTCTTTCTTGACGCCATTTTTCAATCTCACTTTGTCTTCTTGGGAGCAACGAATGGTATCCTATGCCTACACGCCTACCTCAATGATTGGCTATATATTTGTGCATTCTTCCTCGGTTCCTCCAATCCTGCACACTCGGTCACTCAACTAAGTTGCACTACCCACGCATACGCTCGTATCATAATAAAGCTGCTGTCTCTTGTTGGTATACCTTCTCCTTCTCCTTCTCCTTCTCCCGGCGATTGCCAGAAATGGTTCGAAATTACAGGTAGGTGTTGCAGTCTATATGCTTGCTCTTTTCTTCTTCTTCTTCTTGGATTGTTGTCTTAGTTGGGAATGTTCAGGCTTCTCGACGAAATGAGGCTGTGGGTGGTCGTCATATGGCTGTTCGTTTGTGCGGCGGCTCTTCCGGGTGGCGAGCAGCCGCTGTCGAGGATCGCAGTTGAGAAAACAACCCTCGCCATCAATGACTCGGTGCATGTAAAGGCGTCCCCATTGGTTCTTGGGCTCAAGGTTAGCATGCCCCACTTCTCACCACTCTTGTTCAACAGTTGCACAGTGATGTGATGCCATCCTGCAGGGCGAGAACAGCGAGTGGGTAGAGGTGGAGTTCTTCCATCCAAATCCCTCCGATGACGACTGGATTGGTGTGTTTTCTCCTGCCAATTTCAGGTAATAATATCAGTATATCTGCGTGGAGGCAAATCTATTGTAACATGATCTCAATCCACCTAGGCTTTCAGAGATGCACCTGAGATCTTACACATTATTTGATTTGTTGTTTCTTTTTTGAAAAAAAAATAGTGATGCGATATGCGAGCCTGAAAATGAGAGGCAGCAACCTCCAGTGCTATGCACAGCACCTATCAAGGTTGGCATTATTTTTCCTGTTCCATTTGGCTAATTGAGCTTCAGATATAGTTCTATGCCAGGATTCAGACTCTGGGATACTTCTGTTTCGAACATTAACCTTTTCCTTTCCTATCTTCATTGCAGTACCAATTTGCAAAGTTCAAGAATGATGGCTATAACAGGTCTGGGAAGGGAAACTTGAAGCTTCAGTTGATCAACCAGAGGGAAGACTTCTCTTTTGCACTATTTTCCGGTGGTCTGATGAAGGCAAGGCTATACTGTGTTACCTCAATTTCTCTGCATAATAACAACTCTGCTCTAACAAAAAAATATACTTGTCATATTCCTGAGACTGAAAAATGTCCACTCCTGTAACAGCCCAAGCTGATTGCTGTCTCAAACATGGTCACCTTTGCAAACCCAAAGTCACCTGTCTACCCACGTTTGGCACAAGGGAAGTCTTGGGATGAAGTAAGCTTAATGATAAATTCACCATTGAGAGGACCGTTTTAAATTGTTTGTCTTTTTCACGAGAATATGCATCGTATTATTCTTCTCAATTCAGCTTTGAAACTAGCTATACAATAGTCTTCAGTTATCTAAGGTAACTGTACTAGTACTATTGTAGATGACACTCACCTGGACAAGTGGATACGATATAAAAGAAGCAGTTCCTTTTGTTAAATGGGGTGCGAAAGGCGGGCCTCAGTTTCTTTCCCCAGCCGGAACATTAACATTCAACAGAAATAGCATGTGCGGTATGTCACTATTTGCCTATTCTTCTTAAGAGATGAGATGATCGTAGTTCAGAATTTACACCGTCAACATAACTGAGAATCTGCTCATAGGTTTTCTTAGGTCATTCGTTTTTGTTTTGAATCAAACACCTTACCTCTAATCTGCACATGTAGGAGCACCTGCTCGAACTGTTGGTTGGCGCCATCCGGGTTACATTCATACTAGTTTCTTGAAGGATCTGTGGCCAGACTCCAAGTGTGTTGTCTATCTTGTCTCTTTAACCTGTTTTGATATTTTGATGCATCCAGCTACTAAGAAATGGTTACTTAAAAAATTTCAGGTATACCTACAGGCTTGGCCATAGGTTACCAAATGGTACCCACATCTGGAGCAAGTTATATAGCTTTAAAGCATCACCTTATCCTGGGCAAGATTCCTTGCAACAAATTGTCATATTTGGAGATATGGGAAAGGTATATTATGTTTCCTTCCCATCTTGGTTTTATTTCATATTTTTCTTGTAACAACTAGACATTTTCCAGTTAAGATGATTCTCTTTCTGAATCAGAATTACAGTGATTTTTTGTGCTCGCATTTTTTTCTTCAGGCAGAGGCAGATGGTTCCAATGAGTTCAATGACTTCCAACCTGGCTCACTGAACACTACTAACCAGATCATTAGAGACCTAGAAAACGTTGACATGGTGCTTCACATTGGGGACATTTGCTACGCCAATGGCTACTTGTCTCAGTGGGATCAGTTCACCTCACAGATTGAATCAATTGCATCAACTGTACCATACATGATTGGCAGGTTAGTTTAGTATATCATTTCAGAACTTCCTCTGTTCTCGAAATGTATTCCTGTTTCATAAATACAAGAATGGGCATTTCTGCAGTGGTAACCATGAAAGAGACTGGCCCGGGACTGGATCTTTCTATGGAAATCTTGACTCAGGTGGAGAATGTGGTGTTCCTGCGCAAACTGTATTCTATACTCCTGCTGAGAACCGTGCAAAATTCTGGTAAATGCTGTGACTCAGTGAGGCCATAACTCTTCCTTTTAAGATGTACAGTACAATCCTTGAAATTTACTGACAGACAGCTATCCTTCTTCAGGTATGCGACAGATTATGGCATGTTCAGGTTCTGCATTGCTAACACAGAAGAAGATTGGAGGCCAGGGACCGAGCAGTACAAGTTCATTGAGCAATGCCTGTCATCCGTCGACAGGCAGAAGCAGCCCTGGCTCATCTTTCTGGCGCACCGTGTTCTTGGGTACTCATCCTGCACTTACTATGAGACAGAGGGCACATTCGAGGAACCGATGGGACGAGAAGCGCTGCAGGAGCTCTGGCAGAAGTACAAGGTTGATCTCGCCTTCTACGGTCATGTCCATAACTATGAAAGGACATGTCCAGTCTATCAGGTATGTACCTGGTTAGCATTTGCACCAGACTGAAGTTTTCTGTATAATATTGCATTTGCACTTGCTTCAGATGACAAGTCCCAGTAAGTACTATTGCTAGTATTGCTACTGTAAATATTATGGTTTACAGGCATAAAGCTTACATATCCTGTTACAATATATTTTTAAGAGATAGTCTGTTACAATCTTTAATTGGTTGCAGAGCCAATGCGTCGTTGATGCATCGGATCATTACAGTGGCCCGTTCAAGGCAACAACACATGTGGTTGTTGGTGGTGGTGGCGCTAGCATTGCAGATTCAGCATTCACCACATCAAATATCCAGTGGAGTCACTTCAGGGATTTCGACTTCGGGTTCGTCAAGCTCACGGCCTTCAACCATTCATCCTTGCTGTTTGAGTACAAGAAAAGCCGCGACGGCAATGTGTATGATCATTTCACAATCTCGCGGGATTACCGAGATGTCCTGGCTTGCTCCATCGACAACTGCCCAAGGACTACGCTGGCTTCCTGAAGCCCCAACACTTTCAAAGGGGGAATCAGTTGATCTGCTAATGGTTTCTGGTTTGTGTGTGGCCCAATACAAGTGTCGAAGATATTTACATAGCTTTGAAACTTGTATTGGCTACCTGAAGCTCCAGTACATTCAGACGGGGGAATCAGACGATGTGCTACTGGTAACTGGTGTGTATGTGGCCCAATACAAGTCTGTAAGATATTTAAACATTCCAGTTCTGTATACGAAATAAAATAAAATACACGGCTCTTAAGTTTCAGTTCTGGATTTCCAACCTTCAAAATTCCAATTCGATATTTTGAGTTTTTAAGTTTCAAACCGCGGATGCTGAATTCAAAATTTTAAATTTGTAGAACATACTTTTTCAGGTTTACATAATATAATACCATAATTTTAAAAAATAAAGATTGAGTCATCAAGTTTTAAAATATATAAAATTTGGCACAAAATAGTAAGGGGACCAATAAACCAGGACGGAGGTAGTAATAAAGAAAATAAGTATTCTTAGTTCGTCATGTTATTTTTCAGAAAACCACCTGATGTTCCTGGTAATCAACCGCAAGTCAGTTTTAAGTCAGATTTCCTCTATTGCTGGAAACCCCTGATAATTGGGTTAATCAACATGCAGTAAATATCAAATGCTTTTTTAAAAAATTTCATATTTTTAAACGCTAACTCTAAGTTTAACATGTCATATATGAAATTTGATTAGAACAATGCGTAGATTTCTATTTAGGGTGCAACCTTAATCAATAGCGCATGATCCGTCTTTATTCCAATCCGGATTGAAAATGAGCACCTTAGCAAAACCAAAATCGGAGACGAAAGAAACAATCTGTAACCACGCAGAAAAAAAAGTTGATTTCTTAGCTTATGCCGAGAGAGAGACGTCTTAGGATTGAGAACATCCAAATATGTTGTGATTGTGTGAGCACCGAGGCCACCGTTGGCGAGGACGGGAAGGAGGATAAGCGCTAACACAGATGGGATGTCATGTATTGAAAGGAAAGACCTAGACCTATTGGAGTCTTGACTCATGGTTATTGGATTAGAGGAGTGTGGTATTTGTTTCTCCCGTTGCAATGTACGGGCTCTTTTGCTAGTATATATATAGAAAACTGTGTCCGATTTCTTTTCTCTTCTTACACGGTGATAATTTATTTTTAGAAGAGTATAGGGGGCTTCGGGGGGTTTGCATAAGGGGTCTTCCTGACGATGGCTCCCCCGCCCGTTGGCTCTGGCGATGCCCTGGTCGCCTCGGCGGCTCCGCCGCTGCCGCCCTCGGCCGGCCTGCCGGCGCCCCCCTCGCCCGCTCCCCCGCCGACCCC
>NC_057807.1:107149852-107205407 GCF_018294505.1 Triticum aestivum
GGACCGATCGGCGCCGCCGGCAGCCGGCGGACGCGCTGCTGTCTTCGGGGACGAAAGGGGGCTCCTTGGGGTCTCGGGCCCCCCCGGCAGCGTCGTGCTGGCGGCTGGGGCGTCGCCGGCCGCGCTGACCGCGGCGCTGCGCTCGCCTCCTGGAGGTCCCCCTCGCTGGCGGCGCCCGCCTCTGCTCCGGTCTGCTCGCGCCGGCGGATGCGCTTGCTCTCTCGGGCGTCCTAGTCCGGAGGTCCCCTTTTCGCCCGTTCATCTCCTCCTTCGGCGCCGCCCCCTCCCAGTCTCCGGCTGGCCGGCGTGCCCTGTCCTGGCCGCGCCGCCCCGCCCTGCCCCGGCGGCGACCACCGCGGCGGCGCTTGGGGAAACCCTCGTGCCCCGCTTGGTTGCCCCGGGCCGGTCGTTTCGGGCCGCGTTGCTCTTGGGCCTCCCTGGGGCCCAACCCGCTGGGCCTCCCCCCGTGCAGTCGGCTGCTGGGCCCCCAGGTGGGGTGCCGGCCGCCGACAGCCACGTGGGCCGGCCTTCCAGCCCGGCCTCGCGTTTTGTGGCCCAGCAGCGCCCACTGGGGAGTTTTGGCCCAACCCGGCGCCTGATTTGGCCCCCGGTAGGGTTTCCCCGTGCCTCCCGTTCCTCGCTCCTTGCCCACCAACCCGCCGCCTCTCCTGCCGCCTCCCTCGTTCCATCCGGCCGCCGCGCCCCCCCCTCCCCCCTCCCCCGCCGGCCATGCCCCGGGAGTGGGGCGATGATGAGGCCCGCCCGAAGTGGCGCGCGGACGACCGCCGGGATCCGCCCCGTTCCTCCCCCGACGGCCTCCGACGGGAGGCCGACCTTCGGAGCCAGCTCTCCTCCCGCCCGGCCCGCCGTTCCCCCGCGCACGACTCCCGCGACCCCCGCCGTTCTCCTCCCCGCCAATCCCGTCGATCCCCGGCGCGGGACGATCGCCGCTCCCGCTCGCCGGCTCGCCGGGATCCGCCTCAGGATGACTCGCGGGACCGCGGCAACTCGCCGGCCCGGCGTTCCCCTGCCCGCGGCCGCTCGCCGGCCCGACGCTCTCCGGTTCGTGACGGCCGTGGCTACCGCCGGCCATCCCCTCCGCGTCAGGCGCCCCCCGCCTCCGATTCCACCGTCCTGAGGCCCGGCGCTACCTACCTCCGCGCGCTCAAGCCGCCTTCCCGCCATCTAACGGTGGCAACGGGAACCGCGGGCGCCCGGGTGCTAAGAAGAAGAAGAAGAAGGGTCCGCCTCGCCCCCCTCCTGTCGCTTCCTCCGCCGCCGTGGTGACCCCTGCCTCGGGTGCCACCACCGCCCCCGAGGGTCCGCCGTGCTTCAACTGCGGCCTGCCCGGCCACTTCCAGGTGGCTTGCCCCAACCCACCGACGTGCTACCTCTGCAAGGAAGACGGGCACCCCGCGGTTCTGTGTCCGGAGCGTCCAGTTACGGAGGAGATCATGATGTACGGCCACGACATCGAGGACATGGGCTTCTTCCACATCGAGGTGCCGGAGCTCCCGCCTCCCTCCCCCTCGCTCCTGGCTTTGTGACGATCGTGGGGAGGGCATCGCCACTCCGGAGCTGATCGAGGCCGAGCTCAACCACCTCTGCAGATGCAAGTGGGATTGGCAGGTGACTTCCACCGCGTCCAACGCCTTCTCGGTGATCTTCCCCGACGCCATGAGCATGGGCTTCTGCACCCGCAGCGACAACATCACCTTGGCCCTCAACGGGATTGTGGTGAACATCTCCGAGCCGAGGTGGGATCCCAAGGCCGTGGCGGTCCTGGACACTGCTTGGCTCCTCATCGCCGGCCTCCCAGATGTGGCCCAGTCTGAGCGTGTCATTCGCAGTATGTCCAAGATCCTGGGCAAGGTGGTTGTGGTCGACGAGCTCTCTCTGCGCAAGGAGGAGGAGGACCGGGTCAAGGTGAAATGCCTGGACGCCTCCAAGCTCCACACCATGCTTCGGGTCTTCTTCAACGACGACGGATACAACCTCACCATCTGCCCCGAGCCGCCGAACCACATCGGCCGCCCCCGCCTCTCCGCCGACAGCCTCCAGGGGGGCGGTCCCGCTGATGCCGATGGCTCCCACCACCGGCGCCCCCGCCACTCCCGCTTCGACGACAATGAGAAGGAGGACGACATCTCAAAGCGCTCCTGCTCCCCGTCTCGTGAGCCCGCCACCCCCCCACCCATGGCAGCTCCGGGCCAGGCCGCACCAGGGTGTCCGCCGCTGACCTCGCGGTGGCTCTTTAGTTGGTCGCGCCCCCAGTGGCGCCCTCTCCCCCAGCTTCGGAGTCGGCCAGTGACATCTCGAGTGTTGGTCTGCTCGTCGTGCCTCCCTCGTCGCCCCGCTCTCCGTCTGTCGACTCCGCTCTCCGCCCCTCTCCTTCGGGCCCGGAACCACCGTCCCCCCCCGGCCCTGACCTCCCCAGTCCCCACGGGCGGTGACGGTGGTGCCCCACCCCCCGGAGAGGCCTCTCCGGTGCTCCCACTCACGGGGGATGCGTCAGGCGACACCCTGGAGCTCGTCGCCCCGCTCCCCCCGCTGGTGACTGTTGGGGATCGTAGCAGAAACTCAAAAATTTTCCTACGAGTCACCAAGATCTATCTATGGAGAGACTAGCAACGAGGGGAAGGAGGGTGCATCTACATACCCTTGTAGATCGCTAAGCGGAAGCGTTTAAGAGAACGGGGTTGAAGGAGTCGTACTCGTCGTGATCCAAATCACCGAAGATCCTAGTGCCGAACGGACGACACCTCCGCGTTCAACACACGTACAGCCCGGTGACGTCTCCCATGCCTTGATCCAACAAGGAGAGAGGGAGAGGTTGGGGAAGACTCCATCCAGCAGCAGCACAACGGCGTGGTGCTGGTGGAGGAGCATGGTGATCCAGGAGGGCTTCGCCAAGCACCGCGAGATATGAGGAGAAAGAGAGATAGGGTTGCGCCAACAAGAGAAGAAACTTCGTGTGTCGGGCTGCCCCTTTGCCTCCACTATATATAGGGGGAGAGGGGGGGCTGCGCCCCCACCTAGGGTTCCACCCTAGGGGCGGCGGCCAGCCCAAGATCCCATCTGGGGGGCGGCCAAGGGGGGAAGAGGGGACACTTGCCCCCCAAGTTAGGTGGGTGCGCCCCTCCCCAAACCCTAGGCGCCTTGGGCCCTTGTGGGGGGCGCACCAGCCCACCTGGGGTTGGTCCCCTCACACACTTGGCCCATGCTGCCCTCCGGGGATAGTGGCCTGTCACGCCCAATATGCGATACTATCCTAAAGAGACTCGAAGGTCCCACCAAGGATAGAACCGCATATTGAAACACTTTTTCAAAGTGGATATCATTACATCAACATTACATAATAGATGGGGATACATACAAAAGGCATACAATGCCACATGAATACAACATCATCTTACATTAGAGCACCATCCGACTACAGATGAAACACAAACAGAAACTCAAACGACGTCCACCCTGCTAGCCCAGGCTGCCGACCTGGAACCTATCCCCTGACCGAAGAAGAAGCAGAAGAAGAACTCCAAACAAGCAAACATCACTCTTGCGTCATGATCATCGCATAACCTGTACCTGCAACTGTTGTTGTTGTAATCTGTGAGCCACGAGGACTCAGCAATCCCATTACCATGGGTATCAAGACTAGCAAAGCTTAATGGGAAAGGAAGGGGGTAAGGTGGTGAGGTTGCAGTAGCGACTAAGCATATATGGTGGCTAACATACGCAAATAAGAGCGAGAAGAGAGCAAACGGAACGGTCGTGAAGCTAGCAATGATCAAGAAGTAATCCTGAACTCCTACTTACGTCAAACATAACCCAAAACCGTGTTCACTTCCCGGACTCCGCCGAAAAGAGACCATCACGGCTACACACACGGTTGATGCGTTTTAATTCAGATCTGGTGTCAAGTTATCTACAACCGGACATTAACAAATTCCCATCTACCACATAACCGCGGGCACGGCTTTCGAAAGTTTATACCCTGCAGGGGTGTCCCAACTTAGCCCATGATAAGCTCTCGCGATCAACGAAGGATATACCTTCTCCCAGGAAGACCCGATCAGACTCGGAATCCCGGTTTACAAGACATTTCGACAATGGTAAAACAAGACCAGCAAAGCCGCCCGATGCGCCGACAATCCCGATAGGAGCTGCACATATCTCGTTCTCAGGGCAAACCGGATAGGTCAGCCTACGAGTAAAACCAGCCCTCAAGTTGCCCCGAGTTGGCCCCGCAGTCTGCCCGGTTCGGACCAACACTTAGACAAGCATTGGCCCGGAGGGGCTAAAATAAAGATGACCCTCGGGTTGGCCGACCCAAGGGAAGGGTATAGGTGGTGGTGAGGCAAATGGTAAAACCAAGGTTGGGCCTTGCTGGAGGAGTTTTATTCAAAGCGAACTGTCAAGGGGGTCCCATAAATCACCCAACCGCGTAAGGAACGTAAAATCCGGGAACATAACACCGGTATGACGGAAACTAGGGCGGCAAGAGTGGAACAAAACACCAGGCATAAGGCCGAGTCTTCCACCCTTTACCAAGTATATAGATGCATTATTAATATAAGAGATATTGTGATATCCCAACAAAATCATGTCCATCATGGAGCAATCTTCAACTTCACCTGCAACTAACAACGCTATAAGAGGGGCTGAGCAAAAGCGGTAACATAGCCAAGCAACGGTTTGCTAGGAAGGGTGAAAAGGTTAGAGGCTCACATGGCAATTTGGGAAGGCTTGAAGAACAAGTGATAGGAAGCGCAATATAGCGATAGAATGAAGCAACCAGCATAGCAATGATAGTAGTGAGATCCAGGGTGACGGTCATCTTGCCTGAAATCCCGCTAGGAAGAAGAACGAGTCCATGAAGAAGACGAACGGGAGTAGTCGAACGAATCCTCACAATCGCAACATTACCGGAACTAAGAAGCAACACCGGAAAGAAACAAACAACATGGTAAATGCACAAGCATATACATGGCATGATGCACAAACAAGTATGATGCATGTCCGGTTTAAAGAGCATGGCATGGCAAAGTGCAACAAACAACACTACAAACTAAGTGGAGCTCAATATGCAACGAGTTGCATATTGACAAATCACCGCATGACTTATTTAGTTTAATCTCGTTTATGCTACTCATCAATACTAAATGTTGTTAAACATGGCAAGGGGTGAAGCAAGAGAAAACTACCTATCTAGGCAAGTTTAAATGAGGCCGGAAGTTACAAACAACAATTCCGGAAAATCCCCATATGCAAATTATGAATTTGGTACTGTTCTACCCTAAACACAATTTTAGAGTTGTTAAACAGTAAAACAAAGTGCACCATGTTAAACTAGGCATTTTTCCACCCCATTTACATTTAAAGTTTACTTAAAACCGAGCTACGGTTATTTAGTTATGAAATAAATCATTTAGCATGTCATTTGAGCAAATTTAAACAAACAACATTTTTAAACATTTTGAACATGGATGAATGTGGAATATTATTAATCTACACAAAATTCTAAGCATTTTACATGTTTAAATCATTTTAATCCGATGCACGGTTAAAGAGTTATTAAATGCATGAACATGAGGGTGCAATCTGTAAAACTGGAATTCACTGGATAATAGGAAAAATCGCAGACAGGGAAAAAAAGCTACACTGGGCCGAAATTGGCAGGCTGGCCCAATAGGAGCAGGGACGCTGGAGGCTCACCATGGGCTCTTGGCCCGGTCGGTGGAGGAGACAGGCCCGGCGAACAGGCGGCTTGGCAGGGCGCGATGCGGCTTGGCCTTGGCGCGGGATGCGGCCCAGGCACGTGCAGTCGAGGGGCGTGGTCAACACGGGCAGGGGATCGGTCGGGATTTGGCGCTGGCCGCATCCTCGAAGCAGAGGAAGCAGGTCGACGGTGGCAGACTTGGCGCGTTCTCCGACGAGGGCGCTGCAACTTGAGGCGGGGAAGACCCAGAACGGGACGGAGCCGGCGGATCCGAGGCGAAGGTCACCGAATTCGGCGAGGGACGTGACCGGTGGCGGCGGCACGAAGCATCCATGGCGGGGCCTTGGGTTCCCTGGGAGAGAAACTGGATGAGGGAGGTGGTCAGGGAGAGCTTCCACGAAGAAGAGAAAGGGGAAGGGAGCAGGGGCGGCGAGGACAGCCTTCTGATGGCGCCTGGTCTCGGGTCGTCGGCAGCGGCCAGTCCAACGAGGCGCACGGGAGGAGAAACAGGTGCTCGGGCGGCTCGTTAGCGCGACGAGACGCGGCATGAGGAGGAGCGCGGGAGGAACAAGGCATTGCAGGGGCGCACGGGAGGCTGTCGGGGAGAAGGAGCAAGGCAGCGCTGCTGCTGCGGTTATCGGCGGGTGGCTGGCTCGATCCGCTCGAGCCCGAGCTCCTGCGGGCTCGCACGCGGTGGCTCCGAAGAAGGTAGGGAGGAGGCGCGCGAGGGGTTCGACTGCTGGGGATTCGGGCAAAGGAGGTGGCTGGGGATCGAAGAGAGGCCGCGGGATTGGTCCGGTGAAGAAAACGAGGGAGGTGGGTGGCGCTGCGGATGGATGGATTTGATGGGTGGCGGCAGCAGATCCGAGGAGGGAGGAGGCTGTAGGTGGCGGCGGCTAGGGGGATTCGGAGGATGGGACAGCTCCCCTAGATTTTAGGGTTGCTCTATTTATATAGTAAGTAGGCTAGGTTTAGGGGGTATTTGATCCCTCCGATTTTTAATCGGACGATCGAGAAAAAAATAGGCTAGGCAGTTCAAATAAGAAAATGAGGATGTTTTATAGACTTTAGGAGATGATCTGGATCCAAGGGTGACGACTGTTCGGGTCGGGTTCGGGAAAGGTTTCGGACGCGCACGCAAGGGGTCTGAGGGAGACTCCGGTTTAGGCAAGAGGGAAAACGAAGAGCAAGGTTGGTCTCGGAAGGGTCAACGAAAGCAAGGGGTGACGCGGCAACTACGAGCGGATACGGGTTTTATGAAAACATATGGATGCGATGCACATGATGCTATGAGATGAGATGCATGACATGAACAAAATGCAAAACAAAAGACAAAAACCCAACCACGAAGGAAATATCATATCGCATCTCCGGAAAAGGCAAGAGTTGGAGCTACGAATATGGAAAGTTGTATCCGGGGCGTTACAACACTCCACCACTACGAGAGGATCTCGTCCCGAGATCTAGGATGGCACCGGAGAGAAACGGAAGAGGAAGAGAAGAGGTAAAACTAAGTTGCTTCTTTGACAAAGGAGTGAAACCAATGAACCTTGAGAGGTTGAAAAGTTGAAAGAAGAACACAACAGAGTTGAACAAAATTGGCAGCACTCCGATAGAAAAGAGAAACAAGGAACATCATGTGAACCTTGGAGTTGCAAAGCTATGAATGACGAGCACAATGGACAAGAAGGAATTGAAACCACTCTGGTTGAAACGAGATAAATAAGGAACAAGGAATATCAAATTCGGACAACACTCCGGTTGAAAAGAGATGCAAGACTTGATAAGATGAAAAGAACTTGAAGAGATGACACAACACTCCGGTTAAATGGGTAAGCAATAAAAGAACATGATCTTGACAAAACAAGATGATGGGTCGAAGAGAGCAACATCACAAAGCCTCCGGAAGAAAGAATATAAGATGGATCATTAGAATAACAGAATGGAGAAGGGAATGCCAACTTCTGCCACAAATGAGCTCGGAAAGCACCCTTCCAAGAAGTTTACAACGGGGTTGTTGGAAAACCAACAACGAAACGAATAAGCTTGTAGTGGGCTTATGGAAAACATCTCAAGACTATGAGATGACATTCTGCCACTAATGAAAACAATTTCTTGCTTTGAGATCGACGAAGAGATGAAAACTTCTTCCACCAAGAGGATAAAGAGCAAGCTTGGGTCATGCATAATCACCACAATAACAACATTCCTTAGGGAAGGCTTTAGGTGAAACATGACACAAGATAACTCCAATGAAGAGATTAATGGATTTAAAATACCTCATTCTTGACAACATGTGAATCACGAAACATGAATGGAAATTATCAAGAATGACATATCACCATCTCAAAAGATAAGGTAGAAAGAATTGCACTTCGAAATGCAAGATGAAGAATACTTGAGCTCCTCAAAACAAAAACATGTGTTGAGCACCATGTTTATTTTAGAGTATAGCTTGACGGATCATAACTTCAAGAGAAATCTTGAAGAATAATTGAAGAATGAAAAGAATCCTTGACGAACCATCATGTAGAGCCTCCATGAAGAACTCCGGTAATAAAAGGATGACGAAAAGAAAAAGAAGTTGGAAACACAAGGTGAAGCCTTGCAATGATTTAGATGGATCTTTGCGACGATATAACCAAGAAAACTTGGAACTCCGGAAATAAAAGAATTGAATCACCTCGAGGAAATAAGAATAAGATTTATTGTATGCTTATCCTTCATCAAATTCAATTGATGACAAGCAATGGATTTGGCACACTACTTATTCCCGTAGAAAGGATTAAAAGAGATATAACGCAAACTTGAGAAGGTATTGATGGAACCACCGGTGGGATTAAAAAGAACGAATGAATTGATATGATAACAACGGAAGAGGAATGTTGGACGAACCACCATAAGGATTAAAATAACAAACGGAGAAAACGAACACATCACCAGGAAGAATTGGAAAACGAATGAAGATACTTGAGGGGATTTAGATACATGAGAACGAAGGGATCATGAACTGATTAGAGGGTATTTGAACAATTCACCGGTAAGATTTGGAGAACGATAGCTACACGCTGAGAATGAAGAATTATGACATGAAGGCCTTCGGAGGAAAGAAATGGAAACAACTCATTAAATGCTCCCGATGGTAAGAAAAGAATTGTCACAATCAAAACAATTATGAGGATAGCATGAATCTAGAACCATGAATATTCAAGAGAATGGACCAAGATTTAAGAGAAATCCTTCTTCGTCTTCAAATGTTGAGAATGATGATGAGAACCACCATGAATTGTTGAGATACTCTGGGAGAATTAAAAGAGGAAAGGTTGAGCCAAAGATGAAAAGAATTTGAAAGATCTTGGAGAAAGACATATGACTGATGATAACCCATTCTTACGTCAAACTTTGAAAATAATTTTAGAAGCTCCAGGAAAATTAGAAGAGTCAGGTAAGATCCTAGGAAAAGACCTGTGGGTTAGGGCCCACTCAAAAGAAACACCTTTGAACGATTTAAAAGAGAGATTACACTGGTTGAATTAAATGACTTGAATGAGATAACAACCTCAAAAAACTTGAACGTATTGAGAATGGAAACACGAATCTTCCAAGATATCTTCAGTACTCCAAAACAAATGAATAGCGAGAAGTGAAAGATTAAGAGGTGCACCGGTATGAAAAAGCATTTGACACGAGGAAAAGAATATGATCAACACTGAAAGCTGGAAATAAATCCACCGGAGAAGAAAAGAGACAAAGAATAATAGACTTGAAGCTCCGTTAGTATCTTCCTAAGAATCACCGGATAAGATCATTGATGGAAAAGAATGGAGAGTCTTCCCATCAATAAAATGGATACCCGATTAAGAAATCTGAGTCCTTGAAGAAAAGGGTGGGAGGGCGGGAAAACAAAGGCAACTTGGGGCAGATGGAATGGACACCGTTGAGAAAACTTAGAATTGATCTCGCGAATGTTGAAATGATCAGATCCACTTGAAGAGAAGCACACCGGTTGGAAAGAATTGACATGACAATCTCGATGATCAAAAGGATTAGCACTCCCATAGAAATATGAGAACACCGATTGAAAGGTATGGAATCAACACTTGACATTGAAGCAACTCAAATACCGCAACTCAAAACAAAACAAAGGATTGGCTTGCAGAAATAAGCCAGAACAAATAGATATGATAGAGATTTACCCAATCCCATATCATGCATCTGTCGAAAAGATATTCTAGGAGCTACTTGAATTCCCACCTATAAACTCCCGAAACTTTTTGGTTATGCAATCTGGTGTTGGGGATACAGGGGAAGCAATATATATCTCACCCAAAACTAACAATCCCTACATCCAAGCTGTATCCATCCGTCAACACATAACCAAGAAACCTTCGGAAATCGTGTACCTTAACCTTCGAAAAGCATTCGTTATACGAGCTATGGCAATACTCCCGAACTCCCGCCCCAGTACTGGGTGGCGTCGAGGTTATCTCACCAACAACTGCATAAAAGAGATTTTCAATGTCGGCAAAACTCAGGTATTCCAGAACTGCAATGATAAAATTATGACGACAACACCTCGGAGCTCAACTCCCCGGGACACTGCCACAACCCCTAAATGTCAAGAGGCACCAAGAACAATGTTCTCGTCATAAGAATATCGGAACGATCCCAAGATACCCGCGTGATCCTAAATTTTTTTAGTGAAATTTGAGGAGAGGAAAGACAAAACATCTACGTCAGGAGACCTCACCAGAGCGACGAAGGGACTGAGGAGTAAAAAGAATCCTACTCTCCGATATATATAATCCTAAGACTCAAAATAGTTTTCTTCTAGACTCAACAACGGCCAACAATCAAGGGGGCTCCTATGGTCGGTCGAGGCTCTGATACCAACTTGTCACGCCCAATATGCGATACTATCCTAAAGAGACTCGAAGGTCCCACCAAGGATAGAACCGCATATTGAAACGCTTTTGCAAGGTGGATATCATTACATCAACATTACATAATAGATGGGGATACATACAAAAGGCATACAATGCCACATGAATACAACATCATCTTACATTAGAGCACCATCCGACTACAGATGAAACACAAACAGAAACTCAAACGACGTCCACCCTGCTACCCCAGGCTGCCGACCTGGAACCTATCCCCTGATCGAAGAAGAAGCAGAAGAGGAACTCCAAACAAGCAAACATCACTCTCGCGTCATGATCATCGCATAACCTGTACCTGCAACTGTTGTTGTAGTAATCTGTGAGCCACGAGGACTCAGCAATCCCATTACCATGGGTATCAAGACTAGCAAAGCTTAATGGGAAAGGAAGGGGGTAAGGTGGTGAGGTTGCAGCAGCGACTAAGCATATATGGTGGCTAACATACATAAATAAGAGCGAGAAGAGAGCAAACGAAACGGTCGTGAAGCTAGCAATGATCAAGAAGTGATCCTGAACTCCTACTTACGTCAAACATAACCCAAAACCATGTTCACTTCCCGGACTCCGCCGAAAAGAGACCATCACGGCTACACACACGGTTGATGCGTTTTAATTCGGATCTGGTGTCAAGTTATCTACAACCGGACATTAACAAATTCCCATCTGCCACATAACCGCGGGCATGGCTTTCGAAAGTTTATACCCTGCAGGGGTGTCCCTACTTAGCCCATGATAAGCTCTCATGATCAACAAAGGATATACCTTCTCCCAGGAAGACCCGATCAGACTCGGAATCCCGGTTTACAAGACATTTCAACAATGGTAAAACAAGACCAGCAAAGCCGCCCGATGTGCCGACAATCCCGATAGGAGCTGCACATATCTCATTCTCAGGACAACACCGGATAGGTCAGCCTACGAGTAAAACCAGCCCTCAAGTTGCCCCGAGGTGGCCCCGCAGTCTGCCCGGTTCGGACCAACACTTAGATAAGCATTGGCCCGGGGGGCTAAAATAAAGATGACCCTCGGGTTGGCCGACCCAAGGGAAGTGTATAGGTGGTGGTGAGGCAAATGGTAAAACCAAGGTTGGGCCTTGCTGGAGGAGTTTTATTCAGAGCGAACTGTCAAGGGGGTCCCATAAATCACCCAACCGCGTAAGGAACGCAAAATCCGAGAACACGGTATGACGGAAACTAGGGCGGCAAGAGTGGAACAAAACACCAGGCATAAGGCTGAGTCTTCCACCCTTTACCAAGTATATAGATGCATTAATAATATAAGAGATATTGTGATATCCCAACAAAATCATGTCCATCATGGAGCAATCTTCAACTTCACCTGCAACTAACAACGCTATAAGAGGGGCTGAGCAAAAGCGGTAACATAGCCAAGCAACGGTTTGCTAGGAAGGGTGGAAAGGTTAGAGGCTCACATGGAAATTTGGGAAGGCTTGAAGAACAAGTGATAGGAAGCGCAACATAGCGATAGAATGAAGCAACTAGCATAGCAATGACAGTAGTGAGATCCAGGGTGACGGTCATCTTGCCTAAAATCCCGCTAGGAAGAAGAACGAGTCCATGAAGAAGACGAACGGGAGTAGTCGAACGAATCCTCACAATCGCAACATTACCGGAACTAAGAAGCAACACCGGAAAGAAACAAACATGGTAAATGCACAAGCATATACATGGCATGATGCACAAACAAGTATGATGCATGTACGGTTTAAAGAGCATGGCATGGCAAAGTGCAACAAACAACACTACAAATTAAGTGGAGCTCAATATGCAACGAGTTGCATATTGACAAATCACCGCATGACTTATTTAGTTTAATCTCTCTTATGCTACTCATCAATATTAAATGTTGTTAAACATGGCAAGGGGTGAAGCAAGAGAAAACTACCTATCTAGGCAAGTTTAAATGAGGCCGGAAGTTACAAACAACAATTCCGGAAAATCCCCATATGCAAATTATGAATTTGGTACTGTTCTGCCCTAAACACAATTTTAGAGTTGTTAAACAGTAAAACAAAGTGCACCATGTTAAACTAGTCATTTTTCACCCCATTTACATATAAAGTTTATTTAAAACCGAGCTACGGTTATTTAGTTATGAAATAAATCATTTTAGCATGTCATTTGAGAAAATTTAAACAAACAACATTTTTAAACATTTTAAACAAGGATGAAAGTGGCATATTATTAATCTACACAAAATTCTAAGCATTTTACATGTTTAAATCATTTTAATCCGATGCACGGTTAAAGAGTTATTAAATGCATGAACATGAGGGTGCAATCTGTAAAACTGGAATTCACTGGATAATAGGAAAAATTGCAGACGGGAAAAAAAGCTACACTGGGCCGAAACTGGCAGGCTGGCCCAACAGGAGCAGGGACGCTGGTGGCTCACCATGGGCTCTTGGCCCGGTCAGTGGAGGAGACAGGCCCGGCGAACGGGCGGCTTGGCAGGGCGCGATGCGGCTGGGCCTTGGTGCGGGATGCGGCCCAGGCGCGTGCAGTCGAGGGGCGTGGTCAACACAGGCAGGGGATCGGTCGGGATTTGGTGCTGGCCTCATCCTCGAATCAGAGGAAGCAGGTCGACGGCGGCAGACTTGGCGCATTCTCCGGCGAGGGCGCCGCAACTTGAGGCGGGGAAGACCCAGAACGGGACGGAGCCGGCGGATCCGAGGCGAAGGTCACCGGATTCGGCGAGGAACGTGACCGGCGGCGGCGGCACAAAGCATCCATGGCGGGGCCTTGGGTTCCCTGGGAGAGAAACTGGACGAGGGAGGTGGTCAGGGATAGCTTCCACGAAGAAGAGAAAGGCGAAGGGAGCAGGGGCGGCGAGGACAGCCTTCTGATGGCACCTGGTCTTGGGTCGCCAGCAGCGGCCGGTCCGACGAGGCGCACGGGAGGAGAAACAGGTGCTCGGGCGGCTCGTTAGCGCGACGAGACGCGACATGAGGAGGAGCGCGGGAGGAACAGGGCGCTGCAGGGGCGCACGGGAGGCTGCCGGGGAGAAGGAGCAAGGCTGCGCTGCTGCTGCGGTTATCGGTGGGCGGCTGGCTCAATCCGCTCGAGCCCGAGCTCCTGCGGGCTCGCACGCGATGGCTCCGAAGAAGGTAGGGAGGAGGCGCGCGAGGGGTTCGACTGCTGGGGATTCGGGCAAAGGAGGTGGCTGGGGATCGAAGAGAGGCCGCGGGATTGGTCCGGTGAAGAAAACGGGAGGTGGGTGGCGCTGCGGATGGATGGATTTGATGGGTGGCAGCTGCAGATCCAAGGAGGGAGGAGGCTGTAGGTGGCGGCGGCTAGGGGGATTCGGAGGATGGGATAGCTCCCCTAGATTTTAGGGTTGCTCTATTTATATAGTAAGTAGGCTAGGTTTATGGGGTATTTGATCCCTCCAATTTTTAGTCGGACGATCGAGAAAAAATTAGGCTAGGGAGTTCAAATAAGAAAACGGGGATGTTTTATAGACTTTAGGAGATGATCC
Source organism: Triticum aestivum (assembly GCF_018294505.1). Lineage (NCBI taxonomy): Eukaryota > Viridiplantae > Streptophyta > Magnoliopsida > Poales > Poaceae > Triticum > Triticum aestivum. The sequence goes on from NC_057807.1 coordinate 107,164,016, forward strand.
GGATCCAACGGTGACGACTGTTCGGGTCGGGTTCGGAAAAGGTTTCGGACGCGCACGCAAGGGGTCTGAGAGAGAATCCGATTTAGGCAAGAGGGAAAATGAAGAACAAGGTTGGTCTCGGAAGGGTCAATGAAAGCAAGGGGTGACGCAGCAACTACGAGCGGATACGGGTTTTATGAAAACATATGGATGCGATGCACATGATGCTATGAGATGAGATGCATGACATGAACAAAATGCAAAACAAAATACAAAAACCCAACCACGAAGGAAATATCATATCGCATCTCTGGAAAAGGCAAGAGTTGGAGCTATGAATATGGAAAGTTGTATCTGGGGCGTTACATGGCCCCACTTGGTGGACCCCCGGGACCCTCCCGGTGGTCCCGGTACGTTACCGATAAAACCCAAAACTTTTCCGGTGACCAAAACAGGACTTCCCATATATAAATCTTTACCTCCGGACCATTCTGGAACTCCTCGTGACGTCCAGGATCTCATCTGGGACTCCGAACAACATTCTGTAACCACATACAAACTTCCTTTATAACCCTAGCATCATCGAACCTTAAGTGTGTAGACCCTACGGGTTTGGGAACCATGCAGACATGACCGAGACGTTCTCCGGTCAATAACCAACAGCTGGATCTGGATACCCATGTTGGCTCCCACATGTTCCACGATGATCTCATTGGATGAACCACGATGTCTAGGATTTGATCGATCCCGTATGCAATTCCCTTTGTCCAGCGGTATTGTACTTGCCCGAGATTCGATCGTCGGTATGCCGATACCTTGTTCAATCTCGTTACCGACAAGTCTCTTTACTCGTTCCGTAACACATCATCCCATGATCAACCCCTTGGTCACATTGTGCACATGATGATGATGTCCTACCGAGTGGGCCCAGAGATACCTCTCCGTTACACGGAGTGACAAATCCCAGTCTCGATTCGTGCCAACCCAACAGACACTTTCGGAGATACCTGTAGTGCACCTTTATAGCCACCCAGTTACGTTGTGACGTTTGATGCACCCAAAGCATTCCTCTGGTATTCGGTAGTTGCACAATCTCATGGTCTAAGGAAATGATACTTGACATTAGAAAAGCTTTAGCATACGAACTATGATCTTTGTGCTAGGCTTACGATTGGGTCTTGTCCAACACATCATTCTCCTAATGATGTGATCCCGTTATCAACGACATCCAATGTCCATGGTCAGGAAACCGTAACCATCTATTGATCAACGAGCTAGTCAACTAGAGCCTTACTAGGGACATGGTGTTGTCTATGTACCCATACATGTATTTGAGTTTCCTATCAATACAATTATAGCATGGATAATAAACGATTGTCATGAACAAGGAAATATAATAATAATAACTAATTTATTATTGCCTCTAGGGCATATTTCCAACAGCCTCCCACTTGCACTAGAGTCAATAATCTAGTTCACATCGCCATGTGATTAACACTCACAGGTCACATCGCCATGTGACCAACATCCAAAGAGTTTACTAGTGTCACTAAACTAGTTCACATCATCATGTGATTAAGACTCAATGAGTTCTGGGGTTTGATCATGTTTTGCTTGTGAGAGAGGTTTTAGTCAACGGGCCTACAACATTCAGATCCGTATGTACTTCGCAAATCTCTAGGTCATATTGTAAATGCTGCTTCCACGCTCCACTTGGAGCTATTCCAAATGGTCGCTCCACTATACGTATCCGGTTTGCTACTCAGAGTCATTCGGATAGGTGTTAAAGCTTGCATCGACGCAACTCTTTACGTCGAACTCTTTATCACCTCCATAACCGAGAAACATATCCTTATTCCTCTAAGGATAACTTTGACCGCTATCTGGCGATCCACTCCTTGATCACCTTTGTACCCTCTTGCCAGGTATGTAGCAAGGCACACATCAGGTGCGGTACACAGCATAGCATACTATAGAGCCTACGTCTAAAGCATAGGGGACGACCTTCGTCCTTTCTCTCTTTTCTTCTGCCGTGGTCGAGCTTTAAGTCTTAACTTCATACCTTACATCTCAGGCAAGAACTCCTTCTTGGACTGATCCATCTTGAACACCTTCAAGATCATGTCAAGGTATATGCTCATTTGAAAGTACCATTAAGCGGTTTTGATCTATCCTTATAGATCTTGATGCTCAATGTTCAAGTAGCTTAATCCAGGTTTTCTATTGAAAAACACCTTTCAAATAACCCTATATGCTTTCCAGAAATTCTACATCATTTCTGATCAACAATATGTCAACAACATATACTCATCAGAAATTCTATAGTGCTCCCACTCACTTCTTTGGAAATACAAGTTTCTCATAAACTTTGTATAAACCCAAAATCTTTGATCATCTCATCAAAGTGTTCATTCCAACTCCGAGATGCTTACTCCAGTCCATGGAAGGATCGCTGGAGCTAGCATACCTTTTAGCATCCTTAGGATCGAGAAAAACTTTCTGATTGTATCACATACAACCTTTCCTTACGAAAACTGATAAGGAAACTCGTTTTGACATCCATCTACCAAATTTCATAAATGCAGCTTGTGCTAACATGATTCCGACGGACTTAAGCATCGCTACGGATGAGAAAATCTCATCGTAGTCAACTTGTGAAAAACTCTTCGCCACAAGTCGAGCTTCATAGACGGTGACATTACCGTCCACGTCCGTCTTCTTCTTAAAGATCCATTTATCTCAATGGCTTGCCGATCATTGGGCAAGTCCACCAAAGTCCATGCTTTATTCTAGTACAAGGATCCTATCTCGGATTTCATGGCTTCTAACCATTTGTCGGAATTTGGGCCCACTATCGCTTCTCCATAGCTCGTAGGTTCATTGTTGTCTAGCAACATGACCTCCAAGACAGGAGTACGTACCACTCTAAAGTAGTACACACCCTTGTCGACCTACGAGGTTTGGTAGTGACTTGATCCGAAGTTTCATGATCACTATCATAAGCTTCTACTTCAATTGGTGTAGGCGCCACAGGAACAACTTCCTGTGCCCTGCTACACACTAGTTGAAGTGACGGTTCAATAACCTCATCAAGTCTCCACCATCCTCCCACTCAACTTTCCGAGACAAACTTTTCCTTGAGAAAGGACCCGATTCAAGAAACAATCCCTATTGCTTTCAGATCTGAATTAGGAGGTATACCCAACTATTTTTGGGTGTCCTATGAAGATGCATTTTATCCGCTTTGGGTTCGAGCTTATCAACCTGAAACTTTTTCACATAAGCGTCGCAGCCCAAACTTTTAAGAAACGACAACTTAGGTTTCTCCAAACCATAGTTCAAACGGTATCGTCTCAACGGAATTACGTGGTGCCCTATTAAAGTGAGTGCGGTTGTCTCTAATGCCTAACCCATGAACGATAGTGGTAATTCGATAAGAGACATCATGGTACACACCATATCCAATAGGGTGCAACTATGATGTTCGGACACACCATCACACTATGGTGTTCCATGCGGTATTAATTGTGAAACAATTTCTACAATGTCTTAATTGCATGCCATAGCTCATAACTCAGATACTCATCTCTATGATCATATCATAGACATTTTATCCTCTTATCACGATGATCTTCAACTTCACTCTTGAAAGTGCAATCATGCCCTTACATTGTGTTTTTGTTGGTTGATGACAATCTACATGTAAGGGGACTAACAATGGCTGCCAAGTGAATCTCAGGTGTTGGTCCCCGGTTCGTCAAAATTGTGTGTGGATCAAGAGCATACGAAGTGGTTTCTCTCTAGGTTGAAGTGTTAAATTGTTGTTTCATTTTGTTTCCTTGAGTATAGGATCCCGCACTATTAAGAGGGGATCGATTGGGTTAGCAACAGACTTGCTCAAGTCAAAAAGCTCCTTTCTATTGTCTCTGATCCATTCTGTCTCTGGGAGTGCCGGATGTCCGGGCCTTGCGCCGGATGTCCGGGCCGTTGTCCTCCCCCGGATGTCCGGCTCCTGCCCCGGATTTCTGGCCCTCATGTCCAGAAGGTTTTCTGCTTTACGCCGGATGTCCGGATGTGCGCCGGATATCCGGGCCGTCCTGTCTTGCCGGATGTCCGGGCCTCATTCCGGATGTCCGGGACCTTACTACTCGACGCCTGATATGGTTCTGTAAACATTTGTGGACTCTCCGGATGTCCGGCTATCTGCCGGATGTCCGGGCTTCCCATTTATGCCGGATGTCCGGGCTTGACCCCCGGATGTCCGGCTCCTCTGGTTCCCCTCTGTTCTGCCCTGTCTCCAAGTGGCTTGTCACGTCGGATGTCCGACCTCTAGCCCGGATGTCCGGCCTGCCCGGTCACTTGCACTACAACGGCCATATTTTGAGCTTACACTGTATATATTCCCTCTCTTCTCACTAGAGAGGTTGACCATTCACTTTGAACAAACCCTAGAACACTTCTCACACTCTCTCTCTCATTCCTCCACACAAAATCTTAGATCCCCAAGGGATTGGAGAGCTTTGGAAAGAAGTTGTCCGATCAAGTGATAGATCCATTTCCTCTCCTTCTTTGCACCCAAGGAATTCGTGATTTGAGCAAGTCTTGAGCAAATCTCCATCGATCTTGTTACTCTTGGAGGTTGGAGACTCCTAGGTGGTAGGAGTCTTTCGGAGAGGAATCGACCTTTGTGATTACCCCCGGATAAGTTTGTGAGGGTTTGGAGACCACCCCAAGGTCTACCACTAGTGGTTGAGAAACGCCTTCGTGGTGTTGTCTCAAAGGGAGAATAGGGTGAGCCTTCATGGCGTAGGTGTGCCTTCGTGGTAACATCCGCCCCTCTAACGGTGACTAGCTTCCCTCCAAGGAAGTGAACATCGGCATACATCCTCGTCTCCCGGAGTTGCGGTTATTCCTAACCCTAACTCTATACTTGTGGTTACTTGTTGTGATTGCACTTACTTATTTCTTATTGTGCTTGCTCAGTTATATGCTTGTGTCACTTGCCTAGTACTTTGTACTTACTATCAATTGTTAGGCTCACCTTCATATTCCGCTCTATTGCCTAAAATTGCATAGTAATAATTAAAACTTGTAATTGTACCTATTCACCCCCCCCCCTCTAGGTCCATCTCGATCCTTTCAATTGGTATCAGAGCCTCGTGCTCTATTCTTGTGGCTTAACCGCCCTAGAGCGAGATGAACCCGGATGGGACTCCCTTGGTTGTAGATCCTAAGGATAAAAGTGAGGCTTCCTCTGAAGCCAAGACCTTTACGTCGGAGGATCTAGAACGGGCCCTTGCTAAGCAAAAAGAGGAGCATGATGCTTCTCTTGAGGCCTTGGTCCAAATGAGATTAGCCACGTTGTCCACAGTGCTTGCACCACTCTCGGGTGGTGCTGCTTTGAGGCCAACTGTGCCTACTCCATCACTTGGTCAACAACCTCCTAGCAATGAACACGCCAGTGTTCCTTGGCTTTATGCAAGACCTCAGGTTGAGAAACCAAGATATAACCCTCAAGGCAAACCTCCTTTACTAAGTGCCACTTCCGATTTTGCCTTGTGGAGAGTTGCTATGCAGGATCATCTTCGACATGGAAATGACGAGATGCTGGAAATCTTGGAGTATGGCTATCATGTGGTTGATCCAAAGAACCCCACACCAAGAGAAATATATGACAAGAACCTCAATGACACTGCTATCATGTGTATAAGGAGAGGCATGGATTAAAAGCAAAGGAGACCATTCATACACATCACAAGTGCCAGGGAACTATGGGAAAGTATCATACGATCCAAGACTGGCACCTCTACCCTCCGGAGTGCTCAATATGAAATTGCCAAGGGGCAATTGCAAAACTTTTGTATGGAGAAAGGTGAAACCCCCAATCAACTCCATGAGCGCCTCATGACTCTCACTGCCGATATTGAGTCGTGTGAGTGTAACAAGACACAAGATGGATTCAACATGACTAAGAGATTCCTTGTGGATAAATTGCTTCATGCTCTTGCTCCATATCACCATCAAATGGTGTGGGACATAAGACAACACCATACTTTCAAGGAAATGACTACAGATGACATCATATCCACCTTTCAACTATTTGAAGAATCAAAGGCTAATGCCACAAAACATCTTGCCATGCATGGTTCCACATCATCAAAGGTCAACCTTGCATTGAAGGCCAAGCATGTATGTGAAGATGAGCAAAGTGAAGAAGAAGAAGAAGATGATGATGATGAAGATGGTGATGAGATTGAATCCGACGAGGGCCCGTCATATGAAGACATGGCTCTCTTTGTCAAGAAGTTTAGCACGGGAAAATTCAAGGGAAGATTCCAAAAGAAGAAAGTAAGAAAATGCTACAACTGTGAGGAAACCAACCACTTCTCAAATGAGTGCCCTCATGAGAAGAGAGAAGATAGACCAAGGTTTCCCAAGACCTTTCCTAAGAAGAAGTTGCCAAATCCTTTGAACTCCAAGCTCAAGAAGAGTGATGGGAAAGCAATGGTTGCTCAAGAAGAATCCGATCCGGATGATGTTAGTGGTGTTGCCGGAGTTGCTCAAGATTCACAAAACACATTGAGGCTAGTCAATAAGAGTGGTGAAGTTGTCACCTACAACTACATGAAGGATTACAAGGGCAACGCTCACAAGTGCCTCATGGCGAAGGCCATGGTAGAAGATGGAGAGGATCAAAACTCTCCTGACAAGGTCAAGGTAACCCCACGATCAAACCCTCCTCTTCTCACTCCTCCTATTTCTAGTGATGAGTATCTTGATGCGGAGGATAGTTATGAGGATGATGATCTAAATGATCCTATGCTTGCTAAACTTAATAAATTCATGTGCTCCCTCAAAGGAAAGAAGCTCACTATGTTTCGTATGCTTATGGAGATGGTGAGTAAGCACACCATCACCATTAAGGAACTCGAAACCCTCGTCACCGAGGAAAAGGAAAAATGTAAAATCCTTGAGCGGAAAGTCCAATATGAGGAAACACGAAATGATGAACTATGCTTAAAAATTGGCACAAATATTGATGTTCATACTAAAGATCTTGCCTCCTTGAAAAAGGCTATTGGCTCTTGTGAAGAGTTGATGAATGATAAAAGTAAGCTTGTGAAGTCTCATGCTTCTCTCTCTAAGGATTGTGAGCTTCTATCCATGTCCCTCAAGACTAAGGAAGAAGAGCTCACCCTTCTTACAAAGAGTTTTGAGACGCTCAAACTTACTTATCTTGAAACTCTAGCTAAGGCCTACTCATCTCCTATTATAAATGTTGATGCTTGTTCGACTAACTCTAGTAGTGATCTAGCATCTATTCTTGAGGAAAATCGTTTTCTCAAGGCTCAAATTGAGAAAGGGCTCATGACATGTGCTCAAGGGCAAAAGAACCTTAATGAGGTGTTGAGCCAACACAATGGAGTGTTCGCCAAAGAGGGACTCGGGTTTGACCCAAGCACAAGCAAGAAGAAGACATTCTCTCAAAAGTGCACCACTCCTTTGAAAGAAACTTTTGTACGAGAAGGACACAAGGAGAAAGGTAAGGTTGCTAGTGGGAAGGCCACAAGGGGCATGCCCACTCTCAACAAGCCAAAAGAGTTCATGCCTCCATCCTATGTACTTCGTAAGACTAAGGATGGAGAAGTTTATGCAAAGTTTGTTGGTCCTCGAAATGCATTTCGGTTTTATGCTATTTGGGTCCCTAAGACCCTTGTGACTAACTTGACAGGTCCCATTGCAAGATGGGTGCCTCTAACTAAGTAATAATTGTGTGTAGGTTGCCTTCTCCGGTGGAGTAAAATGGGTGATCGATAGTGGATGTACCAATCATATGACTGGAGATAGCAAATTGCTCTACGATTTCATGGAAGCTATTCAACCATTTATGAGCATTATGTTTGGTGGAGGATCAAAAGGACAGGTACTTGGGTTGGGGAAGGTGGCTATCACAAATGACATGTCTCTTGCAAATGTCATGCTTGTCCAATCCCTTAAATATCATTTACTTTCTGTTCGTCAATTGGCATCTGTTGGTTATGATACACTATTTGGACTAACGGATGTGAAAGTCTTTAAGAGAGATACTCTTGAAGTGGCCTTTGTTGGAGAGTTGGATGGCAACCTTTACACGGTTGATTTCTCGAAAGAGAGCACATTCCATGCAACTTGTCTAATGGCCAAGGCCGACAAGGGGTGGCTATGGCATCGCCGGCTAGCCCATGTCGGCATGAGAAATCTTCAAGATCTCTTAAAGGGAAATCACATCCTTGGACTAACAAATGTCTCTTTTGAGAAAGATCGTGTGTGTAGTGCATGTATAGCCGGGAAGCAACATCAATCAAAGCACCCACCCAAGAATATTGTGTCTACTTCAAGGCCTTTGGAGCTCCTTCATGTGGATCTTTTTGGGCCTCCTTCATGGGATAGTCTTGGTGGAAAAAAATATGGACTTGTCATTGTTGATGATTACTCAAGATATACATGGGTGTTTTTCCTCAAGTCCAAGGACGAGATGAAGATCACTTTCATTGACTTTGCCAAGCAAGCACAACGCAAGTTTGACAAAGAAATCTTGGCAATAAGAAATGACAATGGATCTGAGTTCAAAAACTACACCTTGGAAGAATTCCTTAGTGATGAAGGGATTGAGCATCAATATTCAGCTCCATACACTCCTCAGCAGAATGGTGTAGCCGAAAGGAAGAACCGCACACTTGTGGAGATGGCAAGATCAATGTTGGATGAATACAAGTCACCACATAGTTTTTGGGCCGAAGCTGTCAACACCGCATGCCATGCATCAAACCGGCTCTTCCTCCGCACTATATTGGAAAAGACTCCATATGAGCTTCTAACTGGAAACAAGCCAAATGTCAAGTACTTTCGTGTATTTGGGTGCAAATGTTTCATCCTCAACAAAAGAGAACGGTTAGGAAAATTTCAATCCAAAACGATTGAGGGTATATTTGTTGGCCATGGATCAAACTCTCACGCCTATAGAGTCTACAACAAATCCAATGGATGTGTTGTAGAAACTTGTGATGTGGTGTTTGATGAATTTAATGGCTCCCATGGGGAGCAAGTTGATCTAAGTGATGTAGGTGAAGAAGATTCTTCTCAAGACATTTTGACCATGGGTGTTGGTGCACTTCTTCCTATGGAACAAGAACCTCATGATGATGAAGAAGAAGATGGAAGTCTCACACATCATCAAACTACTTCAACATCCATACCACCACAAGCTCCTATTGTTCAAACGATACCCTTAGCCCAAGTTGAAGAAGATGATCAAGTTCCATCTCATGACAATCTTCAAGAACAAGAACAAGGAAATCCAATCATTGATGATGAACCTCAACAAATGCAATATGAACAAGAAGATCTTCCTCCACACATTAATGATCCATATGTTGAGGATGTGGATGATGGACATGAAGTTGAACCTCGTGAAACCCTTACCTCTATCATGCCACGAGTGGCCGGTCGTGTTGATGTTGACAAAATACTCACCGGCATATCGGAAGGTAGGGTCACTCGTAAACATTTGACCAACTTTTGTGCTCACTTTTCTTTTGTGTCTAGTTTTGAGCCCATCAAGGTACAAGATGCATTGATGGACAACGATTGGCTAGTTGCTATGCAAGAAGAGTTGAACAGTTTTGAACGCAACCAAGTGTGGTCATTAGTCAAGAGGCCACCTACCGAGCACAACGTCATTGGAACAAAATGGATTTTCAAGAACAAACAAGATGAGAATGGTGTGATCATCCGAAACAAGGCAAGGTTAGTGGCACAAGGGTACTCTCAAGTTGAAGGTTTGGACTTTGGTGAGACCTTTTCCCCCGTTGCCCATCTTGAATCCATTCACATCTTACTTGCTTATGCTGCTTTCAATGGTTTTACATTACATCAAATGGATGTGAAGAGTGCTTTCCTTAACGGTCCTTTACAAGAAGAAGTATATGTATCACAACCACCTGGGTTCGTTGATCCCGATCACAAAGACTATGTGTATAAACTTCATAAGGCTTTGTATGGCCTCAAACAAGCACCTCGTGCTTGGTATGATCATCTTAAGAAGTTTTTACTCGATGATGGTTTTGTGAGAGGGGTGATCGATCCCACTCTTTTTACTAAGAGGGACAAGGGTGATTTGATCTTATGCCAAATCTATGTAGATGATATCATTTTTGGTTCTCCTAACATTCATTTGTTCAAGAAGTTTGCGGACTCAATGACAAAGAATTTTGAAATGTCACTCAATGCGGATTTGAAGTTCTTCCTCGGATTTCAAATTCAACAATTTCAAGAAGGAATTTTCTTGTCTCAAGCAAAATACCTCAAGGATATCTTAGAGAAGTTTGGTATGTCTGATGCTAGTCCATGTAAGACACCAATGCCAACCAAAATAACTCTCAGTGAAGACACAAACGGTATCCCCTTCAACCCATCTAAATACCGCTCTATGATTGGTTCATTGCTTTACCTTTGTGCATCTAGACCAGACATCATGTTTAGTGTATGCATGTGTGCTAGATTTCAAGCTTCCCCTAGGGAAAGTCATCATAAGGCGGTTAAGCATATTCTTAGATACCTTGTTCACACCCCAAAGTTGGGACTATGGTATCCCAAGGATGCTAAGTTTGATCTCATTGGGTACACGGATGCGGATTGGGCCGTAGACAAAGTGGATCGTAAGTCCACTTCCGGTGCATGTCAGTTTCTTGGACGCTCCTTGGTAAGTTGGTCATCGAAGAAACAAAACCGTATTGCCCTCTCTACCGCAGAAGCTGAATACATTGCTGCCGCCAGCTGTGCAACTCAGTTATTGTGGATGAGGCAAACTTTGAAGGACTACGGTATCACCTATAGAAATGTGCCTCTTCTATGCGATAATGAAAGTGCCATCAACATTGCTGAGAACCCCAAGGATCATCTCCGCACCAAGCACATTGATATTAGATATCACTTCTTGAGAGATCATGTTGAGAAAGGTGATATTCACATTGATCACATTGGTACAGATTTGCAACTGGTAGATATTTTCACCAAACCATTGGATGAAGCAAGGTTTTGTCGACTTAGGCGTGAACTTGGTATCTTGGAGCTTGACAACATTATGTGAAATCTCGTACTCATGCATGCATTTTCATAATGTCTTGTCTTGATGTAGGCATATATTTAGGGGGAGACACTCAATCCAATGAGTGCTCTCACCTTACATAATGCATAAATTGAACAAACACTCTCAAAGTTACCCTTTTTTAAACTAGGATACTTTAATATGATGGAGTCGTGACCATGTGCTCAAAGTTTATATCTTTGTGGTACTATGTTCCATATGCTCAAACATGTGACCTCAGTCACCGCATGTACAATGCTTATATGGACCCTTCTGCTTAATCATGGTTGGATTATATATGCATCTTAGCATGGCCTTAGATGTCTCACGATGTCCTCCTTATTATTCTCATATCAACTACTTGGCGGTGTCTATATATAAACTCGTCGGACAATCTGGACTCTGTAAGAAAAAAAAACAATTTTCCTTGCCCATCAAAACAATCATCAACTATCATCAGTGGCCGGACATCCGGGCCTCAGCCAGACTTCTGGGCGCTGTGTCTCTGCTCTCTGTTTCCCACTCGCCGGATATCCGGGCCTTGCCCCGGATGTCCGGCCCGTCGCCCGCAAGTCGCGTATACCTGGGAGGGGGCGTGGAGTCGGGGCAGTTCCTCTCTTTCCCCTTCGTCGCTCTCCTCATCTCCTCACAGCCGCCGCCGCCGGGCAAAGACTCCGGTGCTGCCCCGGCCATCTCCTCCGACCTCCGGCAACGATCTCCTGCCAACGGACTCTTCTCCTCCCGATCTACGATTCTATCCAATCCATTTCTTGGATTATGGCTTGAGTCTCTCGGGAGGGGCCCGTGTTCGGTGGGATTCGCCTCCGGAGTTCTTATGGCTCGTACCAAGAACTGCGGTCCCAAGCGTCCCGAGGTGTATTCTCGGGGTAAGGGTGCTATCTCCTGTCATCTTTCCTTGCTTATGCCTAAATCTTATTGGGTTGCATTATTCTCCTTGTACGTCTTGCCATATCCATTACTCTCATGTTTAGGTTCTGTTTACCAAAGCCTACAAACACCTCTATATGCACTCGGTTACTCAACTTAACCATGGGGATGAAATCTGTTCATTCCACGGTTTAATTTGGCGTATCCTTGTTCATGTTCTTTGGCTTCTTCTTATTGAAAATCATTCATTATCCATTCCAGTTGATCGCCGGCAAGGCTCCACCGACTCCGATGAGCATGCGCGGCTCAAGAAAAAGAAGGCCGTCGCCAAGAAGAAGCGTGCACCATCCACTAGTCCGTCAGCCTCGGATCCGGATGATGCGGACTATGTTGGAGAGGAAGAGGATGACAGTGCACCACGACAGTCTGTTGGACAGTCCAAGCCCGGTACCAGGAGGGCGCCGATGCCTCAAGTTCGTAGTTCTGCAATACCCATTACCCCTGGTCGTCGCATCTCCATGGAGCTTCCTGATAGCGGAGGTTGCCCCACTCACGACTTCACAACTGTGGGGGCAGGGCAATATCTTCAGTTCCGTCGGGATGTCAATCAATATGAGATGGTGGCTGATGCCGAAGATCCTCGGTTCCGGACTCGTATGCAGCAGGATCTCTATTCCAGCTTTGTCCATGGGCGTGGCCTTGCTCCTCACTCATACTTGGATCCACACTTCCTGCGTGATAATCCTGCCATGTTCCCTAACGATCCAGTCAAGATCATTGATGACATGACTCTTGGTCCCGCGATGACCTTCAGGTGTGATTGGAGTGATGCTGCCATTCTCCAGTTCTATGCCACCTGTTTCTTTGGTCCGGACAACACACTCACTTGGATGACCGATGACACTACACTGAGCATCACCTATGACAGGTTTGTTCAGATTTTGGGTCTCTCAGGTGTTGGCCACTTCATTCACAGTATGGATCCGGAGGGCAAGCCCAAAGGAATTGATGCTTGCATGCCTCTTGTAAAACCTCCCTCTCAGCTCACTGATGAAGAAAAAGCATATCCAGTCAATGAGGTATCCATCTTCCGTGCTCCCTTCTTTATACTCTTTCAGTGTGTGCTTCGCACTCTATATCCTAAGAAGGGAGATCGCTCGAGGGCTCGCAACTATTGTATTGACTTGATGGTTCATATGCATGAGAAACCCACTGTGCCTCTGGACACTGCCAACTTCATTTGGCATGAGATCCGTCTGTGCAGTTTTATTCAGACGCGGCAGTTTCCTCATGCCCCATATATTCAAGCTCTGATTGATCACACTGCTCCATTTAAGGTGGTTAAGTCAACTGTGCACTCCATTTGGAAACCTCCTCCTCACATGCGTGTGACGCCTCAGGTTTCTACTCAGCCAAAGAGGTCTGCAGGTGGGAGAACAACTGCTTCTACTCAGCCCACTGGTTCTTCTGTCCCATCTTCCTCGACCGCTCCTCATGGCCGGTTTGCATCATTCTTGGGTAAGGCTCAGTCTGCTATCATGAAGGCAATCACTTTTAACTGTCAGCAGAATCATGATGTTCAGAAGCGCCTTGTCATCTCCAAGAATATACTCAAACAGCGCCTCCGTGACCGTGGGAGTCCCGTTAGTGATGACGATCCTCTTCCCGCAGCTCCATCCTCGTCCACTTTCGGTTTTCCATCTCGTGCTGACTACCCCGAGTTTCTTGATGATGATGATGACATCCGTCCAGAGTGACTTTGAGGCTGCTTAGTTCTTCACCCCTTTTTACTTGTTGCTGTCAAAGGGGGAGAAGTAGTATCGTAGTAATATGGTCATGCTATGATATGTTATTCCAACCTATCCTATGGTACTTGTTCGCTTGAGACTATGTTATGATTATGTTTATGCTGCTACCTATGGTACGCCTGAGACTATGTTATGATTATGGCATGGCCACAAAATGTTCTCAGTCTACTTGAAGTGTTATGATGGTTTCTTATGTGCTCTTCTCTTACTTCGTTAATTCTTTAAGTCACGTATGAAATCATACAAACTGTTGTGTTGGCCATCCAAATATATTCATCACACAATAAGGGGGAGCTAAAAGCAAATTGTAACTAAACATATTCTGTATCCTTTTTTGCTCCCAAGATGATCATTGCTATGACTATTTATTACATCTATGATACTACATGTATGATTGTCATCAACAAACAAAAAGGGGGAGATTGAAAGTGCAATCATGCCCTTACATTGTGTTTTTGTTGGTTGATGACAATCTACATGTAAGGGGACTAACAATGGTTGCCAAGTGAATCTCAGGTGTTGGTCCCCGGTTCATCAAAATTGTGTGTGGATCAAGAGCATACGAAGTGGTTTCTCTCTAGGTTGAAGTGTTAAAATGTTGTTTCATTTTGTTTCTTTGAGTATAGGATCCCGCACTATTAAGAGGGGATCGATTGGGTTAGCAACAGACTTGCTCAAGTCAAAAAGCTCCTTTCTATTGTCTCTGATCCATTCTGTCTCTGGGAGTGCCGGATGTCCGGGCCTTGCGCCGGATGTCCGGGCCGCTGTCCTCCCCCGGATGTCCGGCTCCTGCCCCGGATTTCTGGCCCTCATGTCCAGAAGGTTTTCTGCTTTATGCCGGATGTCCGGATGTGCGCCGGATATCCGTGCCGTCCTGTCTTGCCGGATGTCCGGGCCTCATTCCGGATGTCCGGGCCCTTACTGCTCGACGCCTGATATGGTTCTGTAAACATTTGTGGACTCTCCAGATGTCCGGCTATCTGCCGGATGTCCAGGCTTCCCTTTTATGCCGGATGTCCAGGCTTGACCCCCGGATGTCCGGCTCCTCTGGTTCCCCTCTGTTCTGCCCTGTCTCCAAGTGGCTTGTCACGTCGGATGTCCGACCTCTAGCCCGGATGTCCGGCCTGCCCGGTCACTTGCACTACAACGGCCATATTTTGAGCTTACACTATATATATTCCCTCTCTTCTCACTAGAGAGGTTGACCATTCACTTTGAACAAACCCTAGAACACTTCTCACTCTCTCTCTCATTCCTCCACACCAAATCTTAGATCCCCAAGGGATTGGAGAGCTTTGGAAAGAAGTTGTCCGATCAAGTGATAGATCCATTTCCTCTCCTTCTTTGCACCCAAGGAATTCGTGATTTGAGCAAGTCTTGAGCAAATCCCCATCGATCTTGTTACTCTTGGAGGTTGGAGACTCCTAGGCGGTAGGAGTCTTTCGGAGAGGAATCGACCTTTGTGATTACCCCCGGATAAGTTTGTGAGGGTTTGGAGACCACCCCAAGGTCTACCACTAGTGGTTGAGAAACGCCTTCGTGGTGTTGTCTCAAAGGGAGAATAGGGTGAGCCTTCATGGCGTAGGTGTGCCTTCGTGGTAACATCCGCCCCTCTAACGGTGACTAGCTTCCCTCCAAGGAAGTGAACATCGGCATACATCCTCGTCTCCCGGAGTTGCGGTTATTCCTAACCCTAACTCTATACTTGTGGTTACTTGTTGTGATTGCACTTACTTATTTCTTATTGTGCTTGCTCAGTTATATGCTTGTGTCACTTGCCTAGTACTTTGTACTTACTAGCAATTGTTAGGCTCACCTTCATATTCCGCTCTATTGCCTAAAATTGCATAGTAATAATTAAAACTTGTAATTGTACCTATTCACCCCCCCTCTAGGTCCATCTCGATCCTTTCAACTCTGAAATTACTTGAACCATTCAATAATTCAGACTTGTGTTTCATCAAGTAAATATTCTCAGTACCTACTCAAATCATCTGTGAAGTAATAACATAACGATATCCACTGCGTGCCTCAGCACTCATTGGACTACACACATCAAAATGTATTACTTCCAATAAGTTGCTTTCTTGTTCCTTTTCACTGAAACCGAGGCTTTCAGTCATCTTGCCCATATGGTATGATTTGCATGTCTCAAGTGATTCAAAATCAAGTGAGTCCAAACGGTCCATCTGCATGGAGTTTCTTCATGCGTATATACCAATAGACATGGTTCACATGTCTCAATCTTTTCAAAAAAACGAGTGAGTCCAAAGATCCATCATCATGGAGCTTCTTCATGCGCTTTATACCAATATGACTTACATGGCAGTGCCACAAGTAGGTGGTACTATCATTACTATCTTATATCTTTTGGCATGAACATGTGTATCACTACGATCGAGATTCAATAAACCATTCATATTAGGTGCAAGAGCATTGAAGGTATTATTCAAATAAACAGAGTAACCATTATTCTCCTTAAATGAATAACCGTTTTGCGATAGACATAATCCAATCATGTCTATGCTCAACGCAAACACCAAATAACAATTATTTAGGTTTAACACCAATCTCGATGGTAGAGGGAGCATGCGATGCTTGATCACATCAAGTTTGGAAAAACTTCCAAACATATCGTCAGCTCACCTTTAGCCAGTCTCCGTTTATTCCGTAGCTTTTATTTCGAGTTACTAACACTTAGCAACTATACCGGTATCTATTACCATGGTGCTACTAGGAGTACTAGTAAAGTACACACTAACATAATGTATATCTAATATACTTCTATCGACCTCGCCAGCCTTCTCATCTACCAAGTATCTAGGGCAATTCTGCTCCAGTGGCTGTTCCCCTTATTACAGAAGCACTTAGTCTCGGGTTTGGGTTCAACCTTGGGTTTCTTCACTAGAGCAGCAACTGATTTGCCGTTCCATGAAATATCCCTTCTTGCCCTTGCCCTTCTTGAAACTAGTGGTTTTACTAACCATCAACAATTGATGCTCCTTCTTGATTTCTACTTTCGCGGTGTCAAACATCGCGAATATTTCAAGGATCATCATATCTATCCCTGATATGTTATAGTTCATCATGAAGCTCTAGTAGCTTGGTGCAATGACTTTGGAGAAACATCACTATCTCATCTGGAAGATTAACTCCCACTCGATTCAAGTGATTTGTGGTACTCAGACAATCTGAGCACAAGCTCAACGATTGAGCTTTTCTCCCTTAGTTTGCAGACTAAGACACTCGTCGGAGGTCTTATACCTCTTGACGTGGGCACGAGCCTGAAATCCTAATTTCAGCCCTCGAAACATCTCATATGTTCCGCGACGTTTCGAAATCGTCTTTGGTGCCTCAACTCTAAACCATTTAACTGAACTATCACATAGTTATCAAAACGTGTATGTCCGATGTTCGCAACATCCACAAACGACGTTTGGGGTTCAGCACACTGAGCGGTGCATTAAGGACATAAGCTTTCTACTGTCCGCATAATCGCTACTGTCAACTTTCAACTATATTTTCTCTAGGAACATATCTAAAACAGTAGAACTAAAGCGCGAGCTATGACATAATTTGCAAAGGGTTTTTGACTATGTTCAGGATAATTAAGTTCGTCTTATGAACTCCCACTCAGATAGACATCCCTCTAGTCATCTAAGTGATTACATGATCCGAGTCAACTAGGCCGTGTCCGATCATCACGTGAGACGGACTAGTCAACGCCGGTGAACATCTTCATGTTGATCGTATCTTCTATACGACTCATGCTCGACCTTTCGGTCTTCCGAGTTCCGAGGCCATGTCTGTACATGCTAGGCTCGTCAAGTCAACCTAAGTGTACTGCGTGTGTAAATCTGGCTTACACCCGTTGTATTCGGACATTAGAATCTATCACACCCGATCATCACGTGGTGCTTCGAAACTACGAACCTTCGCAACGGTGCACATTTAGGGGGAACACTTTCTTGAAATTTTAATGAGGGATCATCTTATTTACTACCATTGTTCTAAGCAAATTAGATTTATAAACATGATAAACATCACATGCAATCAAAAAGTGACATGATATGGCCAATATCATTTTGCTCATTTTGATCTCCATCTTCGGGGTCCATGATCATCATCATCACCGGCATGACACCATGATCTCCATCATCATGATCTCCATCATCGTGTCTTCATGAAGTTGTCTCGCCAACTATTACTTCTACTACTATGGCTACTGGTTAGCAATAAAGTAAAGTAATTACATGGCTTTGTTCAATGACACGCAGGTCATACAATAAATAAAGACAACTCCTATGGCTCCTGCCGGTTGTCATACTCATCGACATGCAAGTCGTGATTCCTATTACAAGAACATGATCAATCTCATACATCACATATCATTCATCACATTCTTCTTGGCCATATCACATCACATAGCATACCCTGCAAAAACAAGTTAGACGTCCTCTAATTGTTGTTTGCATGTTTTACGTGGCTGCTATGGGTTTCTAGCAAGAACGTTTCTTACCTATGCAAAAACCACAACATGATATGTCAATTGCTATTTACCCTTCATAAGGACCCTTTTCATCGAATCCGATTCGACTAAAGTGGGAGAGACTGGCACCCGCTAGCCACCTTATGCAACAAGTGCATGTCAGTCGGTGGAACCTGTCTCACGTAAGTGTACGTGTAAGGTCGGTCCGGGCCGCTTCATCCCACAATGCCGCCGAATCAAGATTGGACTAGTAACGGTAAGCATATTGAACAAAATCAACACCCACAACTACTTTGTGTTCTACTCGTGCATAGAAACTATGCACAGACCTAGCTCATGATGCCACTGTTGGGGATCGTAGCAGAAACTCAAAAATTTTCCTACGAGTCACCAAGATCTATCTATGGAGAGACTAGCAACGAGGGTAAGGAGAGTGCATCTACATACCCTTGTAGATCGCTAAGCGGAAGCGTTCCAGAGAACGGGGTTGAAGGAGTCGTACTCGCCGTGAACCAAATCACCGGAGATCCTAGTGCCGAACGGACGGCACCTCCACGTTCAACACACGTACAGCTCGGTGACGTCTCCCATGCCTTGATCCAGCAAGGAGAGAGGGAGAGGTTGGGGAAGACTCCATACAGCAGCAGCACAACGGCGTGGTGCTGGTGGAGGAGCATGGTGATCCAGCAGGGCTTCGCCAAGCACCGCAAGATATGAGGAGAAAGAGAGGTACGGCTGCGCCAACAAGAGAAGAAACTTCGTGTGTCGGGCTGCCCCTTTGCCTCCACTATATATAGGGGGAGAGGGGGGATGCGCCCCCACCTAGGGTTCCACCCTAGGGCGGCGGCCAGCCCAAGATCCCATCTGGGGGGGCGGCCAAGGGGGGAAGAGGGAAACTTGCCCCCCAAGTTAGGTGGGTGCGCCCCCTCCCCAAACCCTAGGCGCCTTGGGCCCTTGTGGGGGGGGGGCGCACCAGCCCACCTAGGGCTGGTACCCTCCCACACTTGGCCCATGCTGCCCTCCGGGGATGGTGGCCCCACTTGGTGGACCCCCGGGACCCTCCCGGTGGTCCCAGCATGTTACCGATAAAACCCGAAACTTTTCCGGTGACCAAAACAGGACTTCCCATGTATAAATCTTTACCTCCGGACCATTCCGGAACTCCTCGTGACGTCCGGGATCTCATCCGGGACTCCGAACAACATTCGGTAACCACATACAAACTTCCGTTATAACCCTAGCGTCATCGAACCTTAAGTGTGTAGACCCTACGGGTTCGGGAACCATGCAGACATGACCGAGACGTTCTCCGGTCAATAACCAACAGCGGGATCTAGATACCCATGTTGGCTCCCACATGTTCCACGATGATCTCATCAGATGAACCACGATGTCTAGGATTCGATCAATCCCGTATGCAATTCCCTTTGTCCAGCGGTATTGTACTTGCCCGAGATTCGATCGTCGGTATGCCGATACCTTGTTCAATCTCGTTACCGGCAAGTCTCTTTACTCGTTCCGTAACACATCATCCCGTGATCAACCCCTTGGTCACATTTTGCACATTATGATGATGTCCTACCGAGTGGGCCCAGAGATACCTCTCCGTTACACGGAGTGACAAATCCCAGTCTCGATTCGTGCCAACCCAACAGACACTTTCGGAGATACCTGTAGTGAACCTTTATAGCCACCCAGTTACGTTGTGACGTTTGATGAACCCAAAGCATTCCTACGGTATCCGGGAGTTGCACAATCTCATGGTCTAAAGAAATGATACTTGACATTAGAAAAGCTTTAGCATACGAACTACGATCATTGTGCTACGCTTAGGATTGGGTCTTGTCCATCACATCATTCTCCTAATGATGTGATCCCGTTATCAACGACATCCAATGTCCATGGTCAGGAAACCGTAACCATCTATTGATCAACGAGCTAGTCAACTAGAGCCTTACTAGGGACATGGTGTTGTCTATGTACCCACACATGTATCTGAGTTTCCTATCAATAC
Source organism: Triticum aestivum (assembly GCF_018294505.1). NCBI lineage: Eukaryota > Viridiplantae > Streptophyta > Magnoliopsida > Poales > Poaceae > Triticum > Triticum aestivum. The sequence continues at coordinate 107,184,319 of NC_057807.1, forward strand.
AATTATATCACGGATAATAAACGATTATCATGAACAAGGAAATATAATAATAATAACTAATTTATTATTGCCTCTAGGGCATATTTCCAACAGTGACCCCTGACGCCCACCCCACCTCCCCTGCCTCTCCGGCTTCGGCGATGGCCGTGGTCGTCACCACTCCGGTCTCCGCGCTTCCTCCCCAGACGATGACGTACACCAGGCGGCCCCGCTCCTCCTCGATGCTGGTGACTGCGTCTCGCCGCAGCGCCCGCCTCGATGCGGCCTGCCCGGCCGATGCCTCGGTTCCGTCCATCACCGAGCGTGCGGAGATCCGGGTGGCTGCCCGGAACCTCGAGTCAGGTGTGGATTCCACCCTCCCCAGTTCTTCCAGTTGTTCCTTTTCCGCGCTTGAGGCCATTTCCTCTTGGACACCTTGCCAAGGTGGCCACTGACTCGGCCATCATTTTCAGGGGGGGAGTGGGTCCCCCCTTAGAGCAGATTGCGGCCATTAGGGCACGCGAGATCCTAGATGTCAAGCTGGCTGAAACTCGGGCTCGCCTGCGTCGGGCCCCTGAGGAGCTGACCGCCAATACCGTGGTTCAGGCTCCTCCGATGGTCGATGGGGCTATCCGTGGGCGCACTCGGTCCCGCACTGCTGCTCTCCGCGCGCTAAGCGCCTCTCGTGTCCTGGGTTCAAGCAGCCCCCCGATGGGGGCTTAGATGCGGGCCCTTTTTTGGAACATCCGTGGCTTCGGCCATGATGGCCGAGGCCGCCAGCTCGTCGAGTATGTGCATGATGAACACATTGACATCATTGCGATCCAGGAAACCATGCGTACTGAGTTCTCCCTCCATGAGCTTGACTGTCTCAGCTCCCACCTTTTCGCCTGGCATTGGCTCCCTTCTAGTGGGACCACGGGCCACTCTGGCGGCATCCTTTTAGGGGTTAAGGATGCCACCTTCGAGGTGGGCGGCATGGACCGGGGCGAATTCTTCGTTAGTATGGAGATCTTTGAGCGGGCCCTGAACTTCAAATGGGAGGTCGTGATTGTTTATGGTTCGGCGGATCACCGCCGTTCCCCGGCCTTCCTTACGGAGCTTCACCAAAAGATATCCACCTCCCTCCTCCCAGTAGTTGTGGGCGGAGATTTCAACCTCATCCGTTCTCCGGATGAGAAGAATAATGATCGGATTAACCTTCCCCGGATGCAGTTGTTCAACGACTGGATCGTGGAGCTCGGTCTCCGCGAGATCGAGCAGACGGGTGCCAGGTTCACCTGGACTAACCGCCAGGCCGACCCGACGCGATCCGTTTTGGATCGTGTCCTAGTTTCCCCGAAGTGGGAATTAAGGTGCCCCCTGACTTCTCTCTGTGAGATTACCCGGATTGGGTCTGACCACGTCCCTCTCCTCCTATCCTCTGCGGACGAGCGCCCCCCCACCCCGCCGCGGTTTAGGTTTGAGACCTTTTGGCTTAACCAGGCCGGCTTCCGGGATGCGGTCTCTGCCCGATGGACTCTTGCTCGCACTTCCCCCCATCGCTCCATGTCCGCCGTTGACTCATGGCACTTCTGCGCCAAGCTTGCTCGCCAATTCATGAAGGGCTGGGGTGCTAACCTTGGTCGTGACCTCCGCGAGCGTAAGAGGTCTCTCCTGCTGTCTATTCAAGCTCTGGACGCCCGGGCGGACTCCTCCGGTATCTCCCCAGATGAGTGGATGCTGAGATATGATCTTGAGGATCAACTCTCATCCATCTACACAGATGAGGAGGCCTATTGGAGGCTACGTGGTATCCAAAGATGGGTGCTCCGCGGTGATGTGAACACTGCTTATTTCCAGGCGGTTGCGAATGGCCGTCGGTGGAGAAATTCCATCCACTGCCTGTGGGAGGAAGACTCCCCCCTTGTCCGTCCCGCGGCCATCCGGGCCCATGTCGACGGATTTTACAAAGCCCTCTTTACCCCCACCCCGAGGGGTGGGGATAGTCTCGCCCCCGACACTTGGACGAGGGTGCAGTTGGTTCCCGACGAGGCCAATGCGGCTCTAGTTGCCCCCTTCGCCGAAGATGAGGTCCTCGCGGCCATTAAAGGAATGAACCCCTCCTCGGCTCCGGGTCCAGATGGCTTACCCGTTACGTTCTTCAAAACATTCTGGCAGACCATCAAGCCTGAGGTCATGGCCCTATTCGAGGAGTTCTATTCGGGCTATATGGATCTTGGCCGCCTGAACTACGGGATCATTACCCTCATCCCCAAGGTTCCGGGCGCCTCTGATATCCGCCAGTTCCGTCCCATCACCGTGATTAACGTGATATTTCGGATCCTGGCCAAAGGGTACGCCAATAGGGTGACCCCGCTTGCTGACTCGATCACTCACCGAACCAATCGACCTTCATCCAAGGTCGGTTTATTTTGGATGGCGTGTTGGTCTTCCATGAAGTCCTTCACAAAGTCCGGGTGAAGCATCACCGAGCAGTCTTCTTGAAGCTTGACTTCCATAAAGCATATGATACTGTTCACTGGCCCTTCTTATGGGAAGTGCTGCTCTGTAAGGGCTTTGACGACCGTTGGGTGACTCGCGTGATGTAATTAGTCTCCTACGGTCAGACCGCGGTGAACATCAACGGCGAGATTGGGCCATACTTCCCCACCCTCTGTGGGGTTCATCAGGGTAACCCATTCTCGCCGTTCCTGTTCAACATGGTGGTCGATGCCCTGGCCGCCATCCTGGACAAAGCCAAGGGTGCCGGCCATATTCACGGCATTGTTCCCCACCTAGTCGGAGGGGTAGGGGTCTCCCTCCTTCAATACGCGGATGACACCATTATAATGGTTGAAGGTTCTGCTCAGGATGTAGCTAACCTGAAGTTCCTCCTCCTGTGCTTCCAGCAGATGTCGGGCCTAACGATCAGCTTCGATAAGAGCGAAGTGATGGTTCTTGGCTACCCTCCGGTGGAAGCTCAGGCTATTGTTGACCGACTTAACTGTCGGTTGGGTTCCTTCCCCACGACCTACCTGGGGATCCCCATTAGTGATTCGCGCCTCACCGTGGCGGACCTTCGCCCCACGGTGACCCGTATGCAACATCGCGTCGAGCCTTGGAAAGGGCGCTGGCTATCGAAGGCTGCGCGTGTGATCCTCATCAACTCCTCACTCGCCAGCCTTCTTTGGTTCCTCACGAGCTTTTCTATAGCCTTCATGAAACGCTGCACAAGGAAATTGCCAAGTACCAATCCAGATTCTACTGGGCTGCCGAGGATGACAAACAAAAGTACCATATGGTCAGTTGGTCGTGTTGGGGAACGTAGCAGAAATTCAAAAAATTTCCTACGTAACACCAAGATCTATCTATGGAGAGACCAGCAACGAGTAGAAGGAGGAGAGGAGAGTGCATCTACATACCCTTGTAGATCGCTAAGCGGAAGCGTTCAAGTGAACGGGGTTGATGGAGTCGTACTCGTCGTGATTCAGATCACCGATGATCAAGTGCCGAACGGACGGCACCTCCGCGTTCAACACACGTACAGCTCGACGATGTCTCCCACGCCTTGATCCAGCAAGGAGAGAGGGAGAGGTTGAGGAAGACTCCATCCAGCAGCAGCACAACGGCGTGGTGGTGATGGAGGAGCGTGGCAATCCTGCAGGGCTTCGCCAAGCACCTACGGGAGAGGAGGAGGTGTCACGGGAGGGAGGGAGGCGCCAAGGGCTCAGGTATGGATGCCCTCCCTCCCCTCCACTATATATAGGGGCAGGGGAGAGGGGGGAGGCGCAGCCTTGCCCCCTACTCCAAGAAAGGGGTGCGGCTAAGGAGGGGGGAGGAGTCCATCCTCCCCAAGGCACCTCGGAGGTGCCTTCCCCCTTTAGGACTCTCCCCTTTTTCCTTTATCTTGGCGCATGGGCCTCTAGGGGCTGGTGCCCTTGGCCCATGTAGGCCAAGGCGCACCCCCTACAGCCCATGTGGCCCCCCGGGGCAGGTGGCCCCACCTGGTGGGCCCCCGGGACCCTTCCGGTGGTCCCGGTACAATACCGATGACCCCGAAACTTGTCCCGATGGCCGAAACAGGACTTCCTATATATAAATCTTTACCTCCGGACCATTCCGGAACTCCTCGTGACGTCCGGGATCTCATCCGGGACTCCGAACAACATTCGGTTACCACATACAAGCTTCCTTTATAACCCTAGCGTCATCGAACCTTAAGTGTGTAGACCCTACGGGTTCGGGAGACATGCAGACATGACCGAGACGTTCTCCGGTCAATAACCAACAGCGGGATCTGGATACCCATGTTGGCTCCCACATGTTCCACGATGATCTCATCGGATGAACCACGATGTCAAGGACTCAATCGATCCCATATACAATTCCCTTTGTCTAGCGGTATTTTACTTGCCCGAGATTCGATCGTCGGTATACCGATACCTTGTTCAATCCCGTTACCGGCAAGTCACTTTACTCGTTCCGTAACACATCATCCCGTGATCAACTCCTTGGTCACATTGCGCATATGATGATGTCCTACCGAGTGGGCCCAGAGATACCTCTCCGTTTACACGGAGTGACAAATCCCAGTCTCGATCCGCATAAAACAATAGATACTTTCGGAGATACCTGTTGTGCACCTTTATAGTCACCCAGTTACGTTGTGACGTTTGATGCACCCAAAGCACTCCTACGGTATCTAGGAGTTACACGATCTCATGGTCAAAGGAAGAGATACTTGACATTGGCAAAGCTCTAGCAAACGAACTACACGATCTTTGTGCTAGTCTTAGGATTGGGTCTTGTCCATCACATCATTCTCCTAATGATATGATCCCGTTATCAACGACATCCAATGTCCATAGCCAGGAAACCATGACTATCTGTTGATCACAACGAGCTAGTCAACTAGAGGCTCACTAGGGACATATTGTGGTCTATGTATTCACACGTGTATTACGATTTCCGGATAATACAGTTATAGCATGAATAAAAGACAATTATCATGAATAAGGAAATATAATAATAATACTTTTATTATTGCCTCTAGGGCATATTTCCAACAGGTCGGACATCTGCAAATCCAAGGACCAGGGGGGTCTAGGGATTTTATCCTCCCGACGCATGAACATTGCCCTCCTGACCCGTTGGCTATGGCGTATTGCTAATGGCGATGGAGGCCTTTGGCTCACCATCATCCGAAACAAGCACCTCCGTGGACAGCCTCTGGCTTTCTGTCAGCGATCAGGCGGCTCCCAGTTCTGGCAGGCCGTCATCCAGCTGCTCCCTGTGCTTCGCATTGGCACTTCCATCTCAGTTGGTACTGGGTCCGCGACCCTGTTCTGGTTTGATCGGTGGATTGGCGGCATCCCTCTGGCAGCCCACTTTCCCGAGCTATTCGCCATTGCTGTTGACCCTCGGGTCTCGGTTGAGACGGCCCTTATTGACTTAGGATGCCTCGCTTTTCGCCGCCCCTTTGGCCCGCCCGAAGTGGCCGCCTGGGATGCCCTCCTCGAGGACATCGCCCTTCTCCCGATGAGCGTCAACGACACCCCGGACGCCATCTCTTGGCGTCTAGAATCTTCCGGTCGCTTCTCAACCAAATCCCTGTACGCGGCCATCGCGCCCTCGCCCGCCCCCGAGCCTTTCAGTTTGATCTGGGACATCCGCCTGCCCCTGAAAATCAGGAACTTCCTTTGGCAATGGATCCGTGGTCGCTTCCCCTCCGGAGTCGAGGTCCTCAAGCGTAATGGACCCGGAGATGGGCTTTGCCCCCTGTGCGGCACGGTGGAGGATGCTAATCACATCTTCTTCACGTGCTCCACAGCCCAGTTTTTGTGGTCCAGTTTCTGCGAGGCGGTTGGCGGACAGTGGTGCAATTCCAACTTCCCTGACCTTCTCGCGGAGATCCATGCCTCCCCCCTCGCTACCGGCATATCCGTTGGCTCTGCGTTGGGGTCCTCGCCTGGACGTTGTGGACTGTCCGCAATAAGCTTGTCATCCAAAAGGTGCCTCTCATACGTGCCACTGACGCCATTTTTAAAATGTGTGGGTACTTGCAGCTTTGGCGGCCGCTTAGCCGCCCTCAGGATCGGGACGTCATCAACACCCTCCTCGCCGACCTTCGATCGCTCGCCTTCCGCCTGGTGCTTCCGCTTCCTCGGCCACCCCCGGAGCCCGACTATATGCTGATGTGCTCCCCATGTGTGTCGTTTTATATTGTTTTATATCTGTTCTCAGGGCTTGTTGAGATGTGCCCTCAGCATTAACCCTTTTGGATCCTGTGTGTTTGAGACCTCTGTGTGTGTGTGTGTTTGAACCTTTGTGGATTGTTGGCTTGGGCATTTGCTTTATAATATAAAGCGGAGCGAAAGCCTTTTTCGGTAGGGGGCTTCGGGCTTCGCAGAAGAAAGAAGGGTGGTCTGAGTTATGCGGAGGCACACGTAGTCGATGGTAAAAGAACACCCGCCAAAAAAAACCCCGTCAAAGCCCAGCCCAAATTGAGGGAGAGGGAGAGACCGACTACGTATCATGTTGGGCCTTATCTCTACTACTATTAAAAGAGCAAACATAACCTCTCCTAAAGTCACACAACAAACTGTACACAGGATAACCAGGACCCTCAGATTAAATCAACTTAAATACATCCTACTGCCCATATTACTCTAATAGCCTATCATCACGATCAACGTCTCGGATCAAATGTTCTGCCAGCAGACGTCGTCGTCTGTCGCGTCTGCCGATCCTCCTAGGCTCCGCATCCCTCGACCCCCGTTGTCTACCACGATTTACGGAATGGTTTTCACCCGAATCGTTCGTCCCCGACTCTTCTTTCTCTAGCGCCAGATCGCGAGGCGTCTTGGAATCCCTCCGCCCCTCGCCTTTGCACGACTACCAGATCGAGGAGTCCTGGATCGAGAAGAACTGCTCCCGTTTACGCGGCTCTGCACGACTACCCGACCGCACCACCGCCGCCCTTCCGCTTCTTCGACTGCATCGGCGCGCACGCGCACTGCCGCCGCTTCCTACGCAGTGACGGCGGCTGCCGATGTTCTTCCTTCCTCACAAATCCCTCCCGCATCAGCCGCCACTTCGACGAGGACGAGCGCACGCCCATCGAGCTGGCCGCGCCTCACCGCCCTGTGTAGTCGCCCCTGTTGTTCCCATCCATGCCGGCGGCGGGCAGCGGGTGGGACGTACGATGGGCCGCCGATGGGAACGCGTCTATGTGTGGACAGGAGGGCTAGGGCTCAGCACATCACCCGCACAGGCGCATGGCACAGAAGCGCACGGCAGCTGTGCCCGACAGCATGGGCGACCAGAGACCGGCGGCAGCGGTGGGTGGGGCTCGGACAGCAGGGCCGGCGACGGTGCGACGCGGAGGCGGCCAGCGCGCCAGCTAGCGCATCGCGACGACACGCGCGTTCAGCGTGCACGGACGGTGAGCTTGGCCACAACTCGCGTCACGTGGGTAGGCTAGCTAACCTGCGGGGCGAGGCGCACTGGCGAGCGGCTGCCCAGCTCGACCAAGCTGATGACGCATCCGAGGCAGTTGGCCCTCCTACTTCGCTAATGATGCTGACGACCACGTGAGGATGTCTCTCGGCTTCTCGCTGGAGTGGTGCTAGATGCTCTCGCTGACCCACCATGTTTGTGCCACTCTCATATGCTCCTCTCCCTCTGCCAACGCAGGTAGCGGAAGCCGGCAGCAGTGCATCCATGGAGCGGCAGCTCCGTTCATATTCTCTGGATGATGCCTCTGTGCCGCGTGCGTGTCTTGTGTGCGTTCTTGCATGGTAGTATTGTTGCTCCGCATCCATGTTGCGTGTGCTCTGTTTGTATGATGCGTGCGCGGTGGCCTCTGCTTGCTTGTGCCTGCTGACTGCAACTGTTGTTACTTACTACTGTATTTTGTAGTTGTTGACAGGTCGTGAACATGGTGGTGAGGCACGGATGCAGCCTCAACGCAATCAAATCGCTCCTGAGTGTGGAGAAGCAGTGTCGTCTCACAGTCAATGTGGCCAGGATGCACTTGTGTGGATGGTTTTCAGATCCCAATCATGGTACACGTGCTGCAACAACGTCATGATATTGAAGTGGAAAGTTTGTGCATGATTACAACAGGATATGTATTGGTTCTTCACTACAAAGTACTGAATTTTATCGCCACTGCCAATGATACTCTCATTCTTTCAGTACCAGTTTTTATATGATAAAACTAAAGTCCAATTGTTGCAGGAGATAATATTTGTAGATGCTCCCAATAATTTGAACATGATGTTGCCGCTATATCTGGGTGTTCAGAGGCATGACTTATCTGCAACCTATACCCCATCATCTACTGTGACCTAAAGCCAAATTTCAAGAAGAGGAAATGGAGCAACTTGGTCTTCTCTGTTCTCTTGCTGCATTCTCTGGGAATCATAAATACTTGCATATCCGGCCGCAAGCCTTTGTAAGGTTATGCTCTACTTTACTATTTGAATCATGGTAAGGTGCAAGAAATATCTTTTCGGTGATAATGGAGGCCGAGTGATTCTGCTTGGTGAGGTTGTCGTTCCTGAGAAGGTGAAACTGGTGAACCACAAGGCCATTGTCAACAGCTTCAGTAAGCCCACTTTTAGTAACATCAAAATTAGAAATAGTATACAAATAATAATCCTTCATTGACAAACTTAATTATATTCTTCTGTAATTTAGGTTACTACACTGCGCTTGAGCTGTACAGAAACGAAGTGTTCGACACGAGTACGCATAAACATTCGGCTTCATCATTTACAAGGTCAGTATGAGGCTGTTTGGATTTGATCCCAGACCCTCTGTGCCAAAAACTCAGTATGCGGCTCTGGTGGCCCCCTTCAGTGAGGACGAGGTCCTCGCTGCCATTAAGGGGATGAACTCCTCCTCGGCCCCGGGATCGGACGGTCTCCCAGTAGCTTTCTTCAAGGCGTTCTGGCCTACCATCAAACCCGAGGTCATGGCTCTCTTTGAGGAATTCTACTCGGGTTCCATGGATTTGGGGCGCCTCAACTATGGGGTGGTGACCCTCATCCCCAAGGTCCCGGGCGCCTCCGTTATTCGCCAGTTCCGCCCCATCATAGTGATTAATGTGATTTTTAGGATCCTGGCGAAGGGGTACGCCAATAGGGTGACCCTCCTTGCGGACACAATCACCCACCCGAACCAATCCGCCTTCATTCGAGGCCGATTTATCCTTGATGGGGTGTTGGTGTTCCACGAAGTGCTCCACGAGGTCCGTCTGAAGCGCCATAGGGCGGTCTTCCTTAAGTTGGACTTCCACAAAGCCTATGACACGGTGCACTGGCCGTTCCTGAGGGAAGTCTTGCTTCGCAAGGGCTTTGACGACCGTTGGGTGACCCGCGTCATGCAGCTCGTCTCCTGTGGCCAGACGGCAGTAAACATCAATGGCGACATCGGGCCCTTCTTCCCTACCCTCTGTGGGGTCCGGCAGGGGGACCCCTTCTCGCCGTTCTTGTTCAACATGGTGGTGGATGCCCTGGCTGCCATCCTAGATAAGGCCAAGGCTGCGGGACATATTAGAGGTTTGGTCCCACACCTTGTTGGAGGGGGAGGGGTCTCCCTTCTCCAATACGCTGACGACACCATTGTTATGGTCGAGGGATCTGCCCTTGAGATTTCCAACCTGAAGTTCCTCCTTCTGTGCTTCCAGCAAATGTCGGGCCTTACCATCAACTTCGACAAGAGCGAAGTGATGGTGCTCGGTTACCCCGCTCAGGAAGCTCAGTCCATTGCCGATCGGCTTAACTGTCGGCTGGCTTCTTTCCCCACGACTTATCTGGGGATCCCCATTAGTGACTCGCGCCTCACCGTGGCGGACCTCCGCCCCACGGTGACCCGTATGCAGCATCGCGTGGAGCCCTGGAAAGGGCGTTGGCTGTCGAAGGCGGCCCGCGTGATTCTTATCAACTCCTCGCTGGCCAGCCTCCTGTGGTTCCTCATGAGCTTCTACAGCCTTCATGAGACGCTCCATCAGGAGATCGCCAAATACCAGTCCAGATTCTTCTGGGCAGGGGAGAAAGGCAAGCAGAAATATCACATGGTCAGCTGGCCAGATATTTGCAAACCCAAAGACCAGGGCGGTCTTGGGATCCTGTCCTCTCGGCGCATGAACATCGCCCTCCTGACCCGCTGGCTATGGCGCATTGCCAATGGCGAGGGAGGCCTCTGGCTAACTATCATCCAGAACAAATACCTACGTGGACAGCCCCTGGCGTTCTGCCAACGCTCGGGCGGTTCCCAGTTTTGGCAGGCTGTCGTCCAGCTGCTACCGGTTCTGCGTATAGGCACTTCCATCTCTGTGGGCTCTGGCGCCTTGACCTTTTTCTGGCTGGATAGATGGCTTGGGGACTCCCCTCTAGCCGCCCGGTTCCCCATCCTCTTCGATATTGTAGTTGACCCTCGGGTCTCTGTCGAGGCGGCCCTTATTGACTTAGGGCGCCTCGCGTTCCGCCGCCCTTTTGGACCTGCCGAGGTGGCTGCCTGGGATGATCTCCTCCAGGACATCGCCCTGCTGCCTATGGACGTGGCAGATGCTCCGGATGCCATCTCCTGGCGCCTAGATCCCTCCGGCCGCTTCTCCACCAAATCCCTCTACGCGGCCATTGCCCCCTCGTCAGCTCCGGAGCCCTTCGGCTTTATCTGGGACATTCGCCTCCCACTTAAGATTCGAATCTTTCTGTGGCAGTGGATCCGCGGCCGCCTCCCGACCGGCGTGGAGGTCCTCAAGCGCCATGGTCCTGGTGATGGAATGTGCCCCTTGTGTGCCACGGTTGAGGATGCTAATCACATCTTCTTCTCGTGCTGCACGGCACAGTTCCTTTGGTCTTGTTTCCGCGAAACGGTTGGCGAACAGTGGTGCAATACCAACTTCCCTGACTTGCTTGCCGAAATTCAGGCCTCCCCCCCTCGCTACAGACATATCAGATGGCTGTGCGTCGGGGTGCTGGCCTGGACCTTGTGGACGGTTCGCAATAGGCTTGTCATTCAGAAGGTGCCCCTTCGACGTGTGACTGACTCCATCTTTAAAATGTGTGGTTACTTGCAGCTCTGGCGGCCGCTTAGCCGCCCCCCGGACCGGGACGCCATCGACAGACTCCTCACCGACCTCCGTTCGTTGGCCTTCCGCCTGGCACCTCCACTCCCGCCGCCACCCCCGGAGCCCGACTAGTGGATGATTCACTTCTGGCGCGTGTGCCTTGTTGGTTGTGTGTGTTGGGCTTGTTGAGCTGTGCCCTCAGCAGTACCCCTTGTTGCTTTCTTGTGCTTGGACTTTGGGTGCGTGTGGACCTTGTGTTTGTGTGAACTTTGTGGTTGTGGCTTTGGCATTGGCTTTATCTATAAAGCGGGGCGCGAGCCTTTTTCGGTAAAACTCAGTTTCCATGGACTAATGTTGAGATGGAAGTATAATCAGCTTTACAGACTGGCCTCATGTTGAGATAGAAGTTAACCACAAACAATCTTTTAATATCCCATTACGGCCATCGAGCTATGGTGCAAGAATACTTGACGATGATTTTTTTCCTTTTTACTACAGAGTTAGTATCCCGCAGTTGTTTTTCTTTTGTCTGCATTATCAAACAACTTGCATGGTTAATGATTTTTTTTCCCTTCCACTAGAGAGGAATGAATCCTCAAGTTTCCATTTTGTGGTGATTTTGTTTTGGTGTGTTATCAATCAGCTTCCATGGTAAGTAGTACAGTACAAGGGATCCTCACGTTTCCATTTTTTGTGATAATCAATCAGATCTCCGGCATTAGAAAAGATACCCTACAACATCAAACAAACACTTGGCTTCAGAATTAAGTTCTGTAAGTCTGGCGCACCTAAATACTCTTTTGATTCACGGCCGGGTAATTAATAGGAATTAAAAAAGGGAGGAGCAACTCAAGCGAAGAAAAGCAACCTAGCAGAATTAAGCACCATAAAAGTTTTTGATACACAATTCACTGTAAAAGACTGTGTACACTACAATGAAAACTTGACAGTAGGATGCATGTTTCTGGTGTAGCTGATGCAAAAGGTAATACGTGTTGAATATGAATAAATTGGCAAGGCAAAGATCTTTGGGCTTCAAACACATATCAAAATAAAACTGAAAAAAATACTGGTTGGATAACCAATACTGAAAAATGGAGCAACCAATTGTGAAAAAGAGACATCTTTACTGTCAATTTTATAGTCATCAAACGGTCCTCATTTCCTGATTGCATGCTGTTGTCGAGAATTTCATCCCACCCATTGCTTTGGAGATCATCTCTGTCTGCGATAAAAGTTTGTCAATCTAGCTCACATGAGTTGAGTCGCACCATATGTCCCATTATTACCCTGTTAGTCAAGTAGCTGGTATCCCCCAATAGTAAGAGCAGAGAAGATTTTTAGTGAGTAATTGCATGTATTTTATTCCTATCTTCTAGACAAATCTTTTACCGTTTAAGCACAACCCATAATATAGTTCTTTTATACCAGTTAAGTTAATTATTCAACAAAATTCCTTTTTACTGAAATAAGAACCACATAATGCTTACAATTTAATCTGGTGATCTGGACAACTAAATGGGTCAATCATAGGCTTAGTATCTTTTGACATATATAATGTGGGGAAGAAGACCAGTCTCTTGCTAGGGATTTCTGGAGGCAACATGCACTTCACTATTTTAATTTTGTATTCCTGCTATTGCGTTTTAAGGTGTCTCCTACTACTTTCAAGGCTTTCTTACACTCAATATCATATGTCATCTTTCGTACGACTGAGCAGTCTCAGCTATGCTTCAAACCAAACATCAAGGGAGCAAATAACTTGATTACAAGCTACATTCCTGATTGTTGTCATGAAGCAGATCTTATTTTCTGGATGGATCCATTGTTTTATGTTTCCAGCCTTTTAGATTTTTGTCTTATACTATGGAGTTGATTACGATGAATGATGCGCTCCACTGAAAATGTTTATAGTCTTTTTTACCAATTTTCTATTTGTGTAATAATTACGAAAGATCCGGTTCTCAACATTACCTACTCGAGCAAAACAAGTGAATGCCAGGGTTCTCCAATATCTTCACTATAGTTTTAGTCCAACAAAGTTTTTTGTATTACAACATTGTTAAAAATCTCTATTGCTTCTCTTATGTTGGTACATCACTATATTTTGTTTATTTTATTGATATATGTTTCTTCATAAGGTGAATGTTGATTGTTTTCACATGATAATACGTGCGTTGCACGTGCACGCTTACTAGTGGGTTATAAAAGTGCCCTCACGCGGGAGAGAGACCCACCCCACGCGGCCACGCCACTCTTTTTCGTAGGCCCACCCTACCCCAACCCCGACCTCGCGATGGCCGGCGACGGCGATTCCGACACATACCTAAAGCGCATCCAGGCGGAGACCCTCCGTAACGAGCACAAGCGCGTGTGTATTGACCAAGAGGTACACAGTCCCGCCGGCTCTCAGCGTCCTCTTCGCCTGAAACTGGGTAAGATCACCCCCCACCTCCTTGCCATTGCTTATTGCCGTTGAAGAAACAACCTTTTTTTTAGGCGCAAAGACACCACTTTCGTCGACAACTGCAAACGCAACCGCTGTTTCCTTTTAGTTTGTGAACTACTGTAGTTCAGTTAACAGCGAGATAGCACGCTCAAGCCTGAAGCTTAAGTGTGTCCATGGGAAAACAAGTACTACTCCCTATGTAAACTAATACGAGTATAAGATATTTTACTTCCTCTGTAAACTAATATAAGATCTTTTAGATCCCTCTGTAAACTAATGTAAGATCTTTTAGATTACTACTTTAGTGATCTACTCCAGATATTGTATTATACAGTATTAATTTACAGAGGGGGTACATATTGGGGCTACTAGTATGGATCTGTCTAAGTTTGACGCTGAATGACACGCCTCATACTCTTGAATCAGCCGACATGTATGCCCATCTTCAGTTTGCCCTTCCTTTATAAATTAACACTGTATTTCGTATGCTGAAATGATGGGCACTTGTTATAACCCATATGGCCGAAGTAACCACAATAGTCACTGACACAGTATCATTTTGTCTAGGGTTGAGGAGCATGCCGGCAAGGCGAGCAGCAGTGAGCCTGGGTGTACAAGCACGGATCTGGCTAATTTTGAGACCCTGACGCTGAACGACACACCTCACACACTTGAATCAGCCGACAGGTGTTTCCATCTTTATTTTGTCCTTACTTTTATTAGTTTGGTTTGTTCAAATGTTGGGAAATTGTTATGACACATATCGTTGAACTAATGGATACTTATTATGACCGATACGGTTGAACCAATGGTACTTGTTACTTGGGTACTCATCGTTGAACTTTGCGTACTTGTTATGACCTATATGGTGGATGCGGGGTAAATTCTGTTTAATGATGAGACCTACTCATTTTTTTTTTCTGTTCAAGCCAACCTGCAGGACCTTTAGCTTTCCCTGTTTTTGATCAATCAATATAATTAATTGGAAAAATCTTGTTGGTAATTTACAGTAGGCGGCACTGGTGGAAAACTGTCGCAAGTGATATAGCCATTGGTCATTTTGCAAAAAGTTAGGAGTGGATTCTGACTGCCTTTGTGTGTGTGTGTGTGTGTGTGTGTGTGTGTGTGTTTTCTAAACATGCTCCATTAAATGTACTCCCTCCGTCCCAAAATTCTTGTCTTAGATTAGTCTAGATACGGATGTATCTAATACTAAAACATGACTTGATTCATCCGTATTTAGACAAATCTAAGACAAGAATTTTGGGACGGAGGGAGTATATCTCATGGTTAAGATTGATTATAGATTTATTTGTTTCCATAAGACTTCCGAGCCTCCACAGCCATAGTAGAAGTTGACTAAAGCATGGATGTAAATTGTTTGACCTAGGGTGGTAATGCATGCTGACGCAGTCGATGGTGCCGTTCTTGATTCCACACTTGCGGAGCCACCAGCGCACGAGAAACAAAAACCAAGGTAAGCACTCCCCAAACATGTTTTAAATGATGTATACTGATTTTCAGAAAGCACTCGTGTTGTTACGTTTCTTTAGGTTAACACAATAGCTTTATGTATTGGAGCTATGAATTGTCTTTCATAGGTCATAATGGAAAGTAGCATAGTTGCTATGCCTAGTGAACCCCACGTCATATATATTTCTAGAACCAGGTTTTAGTATCACACCCATACCCAGGTACTGTAATCAATGGTGCATAGTGAATAAAGCAAGGTTCATTACAGCTTAAAACAAGTTCAATTAAGCTGAGAATCCATTTATCACAACTTGTCCCTTGTTGTATCATTACATGAACTTCGTCCTACATCTATGTATCGGACCCTGGGATCAAGATTGTATAAATCTAGTTGTAGACAATCATATGAAAAGCCTCACTCGATGCAACTGAGTTGGAGTGTCATCGCTTGGCATAGCATGATAAATCCCGAGCTCTTACCGCATGAGTCGCTCGATGGAGCTGAGCTTGAGCGTTATTGCTTTGCCTTAAACGGGACCAGAGAAACGTCTAAATAATTACCCGTAGCAAAGAGTGGGTCTTACGCTAGTTATTAACCATTTTTGTTGACTGTACTCTGATGTTTCTATCTAGGCGGGAGATACCACGAAAATATTGGCCACCCAAATATGAAGGTGATATAAAATTTGCAGAAGAACAAGCTCGAAAACAAGCTGAATCAATTCAAGAACGAGGACATTATACTTCTTCTGAGGAAGAACTTGCTCAAAATGCGAATAGATGGATGACCGAGGAGGCGATGGTGGCTTTCAGAAGATACATCGAGAGTGAAGATGATCTTAAGGTTCCCATGTCTGTTCTAAATCTTTAATTGTTTGGACTGTAGAGACCTATCACTAACACTTCTTTCATCTTAGGGAGTTGAGTATGAATTTGATGAACTTCTCCATCAATGTTTTAATGTGGAGCATTATTTAAAGACATGTCATCACTTCACCTTTACTGTCAAGATAAAGAAGCATGGCTCAGCCGATTGGACATCAGTGATGTACTTCGCTGAGGTCCGCGGAATATTTATGATAAAGGATTACTTCTGTTATCCTTTGGACCCGGATGAAAATGGTATGAGAAATTTCACCTTGCGAATTCTAGTGATCTAAAAAAATTCTAATCTTGTGGCTTATTTTGTTAGGTCAATGTTATGCATGTCAGAACCAAGGAATGCATGAGTTAAGGCACCCATCAGTAGGGATATTTGACTGCGGCAAGGAAGATGCATCATTTCCCTACTATTGTGAGGAAAGTGACTCTGATGAATATCATCCAAAAATGGAATGGAGTGAATCTGATGATGATATGAGTTGATGGCATTGTTCATCATTCTTGTAGGAGTGTAAGTTTACTTTAGCCCTTCTATTCTCACATCCTCTTGATCTGTTGACTCAAGTCAAGTTGCTAGTTGATTTGACAATCGAAGTGTATAATCGACTACAGGCATCCGAAAAATGGCCACTTGCCGCACAGCAATGGTTTATCAGGGTTCACCCCTAGCTCCAGCAGTATCATCCATGGCTGGCTGGGACCTTTTCTATTTTTGGGTTCTATGTAGAGAGACTGGCTGGACATGGGATGTGCTATTATGTATTGTTGGTTATAATGCCACACTGGTGTTTGCTCTGATGCAACCGGTTTGTTTAAGTTCTTGGTTTCGCACCTGGTGAACTGTAAGTTTGCATGTACATTTTTTTGAGTTGGTGTTTTCATGCACTTGGAACTGATGAAGTACATCATCTGACTCAGACACCTGAACTGTGCTGATGATCTGAAGTTGCTGATGCACTTGAAGTAAATCCTTTTGTGATGATCTGAAGTTGCTGATGCACTTGAACTGAAAGATATGTTGCTAGTGACGGTGTTGCTGTGGTGCCACCTGAAATATCTTATTTTCAAGATCTGGCTAGCTTAATCTGTGCTAGTGCCTGCACAGGACCTTCCAGGGCGTGAAGCAGAGAGACAATATAAGAGAGGAAACGCTTTAATCACACCGACTGATTTTAGCGTAGCAACAACCGACTCGTGTTTGATTATCACGGAGCACCTCCTTTCGCTTCCTATATTAAACCAAATCTAGGCAGGAAACAAGTGCTTATGGTTGGTTGCTGGTACCTTTGGTGGATTAAGCATCAGACTATTGGTAAGAGCATCTTCTAAGGCCCAAAACCCCTCTCCAACTGATGATGTAGATGCAAAAAAAAAATTACATCACTGCCTTCCAGAGATGTAAAATACAACACCCCGCAGTGCAAAATTGCATCTCCATGTAGCAGCGGGCCGCCAAGCCACGCGGTGGAGGCCTGAAGCAGCAGATGGCGCGGGGGCGCAACCTAGCGGCGAACCAACCTCGTCTCGCCAAAATTTCGAAGCCGGTCACGCTTCACTGCCCCGATTTGTGCCTCCGCCGCCGCGATTCGCATTGCCGCCACACCAATTCGCCACCCCCGCTGCCTCTGCACCGCCGCCCCGCATCGCGTCGCGCCGCCACCGTCCCTGATTCGCCCGCCACTTATTGGAGTTGCACTTTTACATCTCCTTTTTACATCATCTATTGGAGTTGATCCTTTTTTTTAGATGCATGATGATGTAAATTTTTACATCTTCTGTTTTACATCTCAAAATTTGCATTTTTTATTGGAGATGCTCTAATGATACTATCACTTCGAAAGGTCCAGCAGTTACAGTAACAGTCAAATGGCCACTGATACAAGTGTGCGACCCCTTCCGACTCTCCATTTCCGGTGCCACATTTCCCTCGCGAATCCGGTTTCGCGGGAATATTCTCCCGTATCTACTACCCGTAGGCTCCAGTGTCAGCACACCTCAGTGATTTATTTGTTGGAGATATAAATCCGCGTCCCTTTCTTTCTTGGTTCGCTGCGAGAAGACCCTGAAGCCGCCGCCAATTCCCGGAATCATTCGTCGAGTTCTTGTTTCTGTTTCCCCGGTTCGGATTTTCTTGAACTTCTGAAGGTGGGAAGAGCATGAGGCCGTGGGCGTGGGTGGCGGCCGTCACATGGATGGCTGCCTGCACCGCCGCGGCGGCCCACGGCGAGCAGCCGCTGTCGAGGATCGCCGTCGAGAGGACCACCCTCGCCGTCGACGACGCGGCGCACGTCAAGGCGTCCCCTGCGGTTCTTGGACTGGAGGGCCAGGACAGTGGATGGGTAGAGCTGGACTTCTTCCATCCCGACCCCTCCGGTGATGACTGGATCGGAGTCTTCTCCCCTGCCAATTTCAGGTAACAGCAGTCCAGTAGTATTGGCTATTCGGGTAGTACTTATCATCCACATTTACACGTTATGCAATTGCAGCACAAACTCAACAGCTCTTTCAGACATATTCAGCATGAACTCAATGCATTCAGACATAAGTATTTTGGATAGATTTCTTCTGTCCCAAGTTCAGAAAAATTTCATCTCAGATGTACTTGAAATGGCAAAGCATAGGATTTGATGCTGTTCTATGTCTCTTGTTTGCAAATTTCCAGTGCCGCGATTTGTGAGCCTGAGAATAAGAGGCAATATCCTCCAGTGCTATGCACAGCACCTATCAAGGTTGGCCGACTCTTTTCCCGTTCCGTTCAACTCAGATTTGGGTTCTATGTCGAATGTCTGTTGGAAGACGTTCGTTCTGAACCTTGAGGTTTCCATGCTCTTTTATCGCAGTACCAATTTGCAAAGTTCAAGAATGACGGGTATAGTAAGTCTGGAAAGGGCTATCTGAAGCTTCAGCTGATCAACCAGAGAGAAGATTTCTCATTTGCACTTTTTTCTGGGGGTCTCTTGAAGGTAAAAATGTACTGTACTAGTTTCTGAACTTGTCTGTGTGAACAGCAACTCCGTTGTTATTCTGAAGAAACATTTCTTTATATTTCTCAACTCTGAATCTTTTCTACCAACTTGGTCACAGCCGAAGCTGATTGCTGTCTCAAACAAGGTGACATTTCTGAACCCAAAGGCGCCTGTCTACCCACGTTTGGCGCAAGGGAAATCTTGGAATGAAGTAAGCTTGCCAATCTGCAACTGAGACTGTATTAGCATGTACTGTTTCTCAAACCAAATGTGAAACATCTTTTTGACAAGAACCTACATTGTATAGAAAGAACATGTGTTACACTCATGCCAGATAGTAAATGCATTCACAAATATAAGAATGTGACTGAATTAGTACCATTGTAGATGACAGTCACTTGGACAAGCGGATACGACATCAAAGAAGCAGTTCCTTTTGTTGAATGGGGTGAAAAGGGGGGGCTCCGGATCCTTTCTCCAGCCGGGACATTGACATTCGACAGAAACAGCATGTGTGGTATGCAGTACGCCTCTGTTTTCCTGTTTTTCTTTGAGATGAACATAAGTTAGTTAAACTTGAGATTTTAACAATGTAAATACAGATGAGGGTCTGCTATATTGTACCACATGCAGCGTTTACCAAGCATATACAATTCAAATGCAGGTGCACCAGCACGAACTGTTGGTTGGCGCCATCCTGGTTACATTCATACTAGTTACTTGAAGGATTTGTGGCCAGACTCGATGTATGTGATTTTTTCCCCTTGTTTAACCCCTTCTTAAATTAGGATCCATCCAGATACTCAGCGAACATGGTTGCTGCAACATTGCAGGTACACGTACAGGCTTGGCCATAGATTACCAAATGGTACCCGCGTCTGGAGTAAGTCATATAGCTTTAAGGCATCACCTTATCCTGGACAAGATTCTTTGCAACGGGTTGTCATATTTGGGGACATGGGGAAGGTAGATATATTTTCTCCCATCTCTATCCTAGTTTGATTCATATAGCAATTTTAGCATTTTGCCAGTGCAATGGTTCTTCTTTTCTGACAAGTTTCTTCAGGCAGAGGCAGATGGTTCCAATGAGTACAATAACTTCCAGCCAGGCTCGCTAAACACTACTAACCAGATCATTAGAGACCTGGAAAACATCGACATGGTGGTCCACATCGGGGACATTTGCTACGCAAATGGTTATTTGTCGCAGTGGGATCAGTTCACTGCACAGATAGAACCGATTGCTTCAACTGTGCCATACATGGTTGGCAGGTCTGTTGAGTATGAAGTTTAAGAACTTTCGATATGTTGTTGCCATGAACTGTTTAATGTCTAAAAAACTGGCATTTTCGCAGCGGTAATCATGAGAGGGACTGGCCTGGAACTGGTTCCTTCTATGGAAATCTCGACTCTGGTGGAGAATGTGGTGTTCCAGCACAAACTGTGTTCTACACTCCTGCTGAGAACCGTGCAAAATTTTGGTAATCATGGTAGTTAAATAAAGGCATATAAATTCCTTCATATATAATTCTGAAGTTTACTTGTCTTAGGAAAAATAATTGCTGACAACATATATCCTTCTGTAGGTACGCGACGGACTATGGCATGTTCAGGTTTTGTATTGCTCACACGGAAGAAGATTGGAGGCCAGGGACCGAGCAGTACAAGTTCATCGAGCACTGCCTGTCGTCTGTCGATAGGCAGAAGCAGCCATGGCTCATCTTCCTTGCACACCGTGTTCTCGGGTACTCATCCAACTCTTACTATGGATTTGAAGGCACGTTTGAGGAACCAATGGGGCGAGAAGCGCTGCAAGAGCTCTGGCAGAAGTACAAGGTCGATCTTGCCTTCTACGGTCACGTCCACAATTATGAAAGGACGTGTCCAGTGTACCAGGTGTGTCTCTAATTAGCATTTGCATCCTATCAACATCGTATTACGATCTTACAAACCTGATTGCAAACTGTGATTTGTTGCAGAGCCAGTGTGTTGTTAACGCATCAAATCACTACAGTGGCCCGTTCCAGGCAACGACGCATGTGGTTGTCGGTGGCGCCGGTGCCAGCCTTTCAGACTTCACCACTTCAAAGATCCAATGGAGTCACTTCAGAGACTTCGACCACGGTTTCGGCAAGCTCACGGCTTTCAATCATTCATCCCTGTTGTTCGAGTACAAGAAGAGCCGTGACGGCAATGTGTACGATCACTTCACGATCTCGCGCGACTACCGAGATGTCCTTGCCTGCTCCGTCGACAACTGCCCCAGGACTTCACTGGC